>NC_081518.1:30387041-30687041 GCF_030273125.1 Centropristis striata
GCCTGCTGCTGTTTAAATGAGGAGTCTATTGATCTTTGCAGAAACAGACCAGATACAGTCCGGTCTAAAGTCAGTGGTGCAGTACTCAGACACAGACTCAGACTCAGACTCAGAAAGATGCACCAACATGCACATTCAGTTATATCTAAAAGCTGTAAAATGACCCAAAAAAATCTAAATAGGACAAAAAACTATAAAAAAAAAGACACAAAAAGGCCAAAAAGACAAAAAAAGGTGTAAAATAACCACAAAAAGACCAAAAAAGATTTTTTTAAAAAGACAAAATGACCAAAAAAAGACACAAAATAAAATAAAAATGACCAAAAAGACACAAACTGAAAAAAAAATGGAAAAAAAGACCAAAAAAGACACAAAATTACACAAAATGACCAAAAAGACACAAAAAGACCAATTAAAGCCCTCAACTGTTCCCCAGCAGAGCAGTGTTGGTGTCCATGTTTTACCATACAAACATCTCTTAATTCCTGCATTGATTTTTACTGAACCATGTCATGGTGTCAACTATGGTGCAGTTTTCAGACAGTAAGATGCAGCTAGATGCACATGCAGTTATATCTTCTTTAATCATGACAAACAGCAGCATAGTGTCACTGCAAACATGGAAATATTTACAGTAACTCAGCCAGAAAAGTGGACAGATGTGAGAACAGGTTGCAGCTGTTCAAAATCGCAGCAGAAAAAAACAATAAGTGCTGCAAAAAAAGTCTCAGCCCTGGGCCTGGTGAGGACGTTGCTGCAGAGTTTCATGAATGAGTCGAGTTCTGAGCCGTGAAGACTTGATGAGGAGCTGTGAGAGTCTGAGCCTGTCTAACATCTCTGCTGCTGGTAGAGAGCATGTTATATTACACACAGCAGACTGAACTGTTCTCCTGGTCACCATGGTAACCTGCTTCATAACTTCAAAGAGAAATTTCACACTGATCCACACTCACCTGTTCAGACTAACAGGTGATGCTGTTCAGGCTGAAGGTGTGAGCTGACAGGAGTTCAGTGTGAGTTTACTATCAGAGGAGGAAGTAATGAAATTACTGACCTAACAGTAAAACTGAGGTGGTTTATTAACAGTGCTGCAAAAAAAGTCTCAGCCCTGGGCCTGGTGAGGACGTTGCTGCAGAGTTTCATGAATGAGTCGAGTTCTGAGCCGTGAAGACTTGATGAGGAGCTGTGAGAGTCTGAGCCTGTCTAACATCTCTGCTGCTGGTAGAGAGCAGAATGAGCCTCCAGAAGACACAAACAGCTGCTAATGTTCCCCATAGTTTCATACAGAGCCAATAAATACCAACCGACTCAAAGGCCGAGTCGATGAACACACAGACATATTTCCCTCCTGCAGCTCACTGCTCCTCCCTGCTCCCCCGGAGAGCTGCAGAGAAACACATAGCTGTGGTCCAATCTGAGAGAGAGACGCTCCTGTTTCAGTTTAATTTGTTCTGTTTCTCTGACCATCAGCAGCTTCAGCTTCAACACTTAAGGTTAATACTTTACTGTCATTGGACGTTTACAACAAGCCATTAAATTACATTTAAATAGCCATCCATTAAAATCAGTAAGTTAGAAATGGTGAAACTTTAGCTCCTGATTGATTAATGCTAAAACAAACAGGATTTTCACCAGCAGATGTAAAATGACCGAAATAAGACAAAAAATGACCAATTTTTTAAAAAATAGCTGTAAAATGACAAAAAAGACACAAAATTACAAAAAAATAAAAAATCTAAATAAGACAAAAAATGGCACTAAATTACCACAAAAAAAGAAGACTCGAGTGCACCAAAAAAAAGACATGAAATTACCAAAAAAAGCACAAATTCAACCAAACCAACCAAGCTTTTTGTTCCAGCAGTGAACCTTACCATGTCCTGAGACTCTCTTAGGAGTCTATGGGAGCTGTGGTAGAGACTCTCTTAGGAGTCTATGGGAGCTGTGGTAGAGACTCTCATAGGAGTCTTTGGGAGCTGTGGTAGAGACTCTCATTGGAGGGTCAGAGGCAGCAGGAGAGAGTTTGGTGTGATGTGAAAGTTTGAAGTTGTGATATTTGTAGCAGACTGGTGAGACTTTTTCTGATTGAGTGAAAGTTTTTCCGCTGCTTTGCCTCAAAACTTCATCTTAGAGAAATAAAACAAGTCAGACAAAGTGATCAGTGTTTGTTTCCATTGTCCCGTCAAATACCTGGACCATGAAGCTATAACAGAAGAAGAGATGCAGCGAGCCGTTCTAACTCGAAGGCTTTATGAAAATAACTCTAAAAAAATGGACGAAGGTGTCTGGGAAAAGGACCTGAGCAGCTCGGATGTGTTGGAAACACTGGAGACCAGAGACCAGTCAGATCATCAGACCAGTCAGAACATCAGACCAGTCAGAACATCAGACCAGTCAGACCAGAGACCAGTCAGACCATCAGACCATCAGACCAGTCAGACCAGAGACCAGTCAGACCATCAGACCAGTCAGACCAGTCAGACCACAGACCAGTCAGATCATCAGACCATCAGACCAGTAAGACCAGAGACCAGTCAGACCATCAGACCAGTCACACCATCAGACCAGTCAGATCATCAGACCAGTCAGATCATCAGACCAGTCAGACCAGAGACCAATCAGACCATCAGACCAGTCAGACCAGAGACTAGTCAGACCATCAGACCAGTCAGACCATCAGACCAGCCAGATTTGTGGTCTTGTGGTCTGGTGGTCCCCGGCCTGGTGCACCACTGAGTGAAAGTCCATGTGACTGCAGCAGCTGAGTCGTTTCTATCTGAGAGCAAACAGTCAATGAGAGGAGTTAATGTTTAAACTGAGACAAACAGAGAGAGGATTACCAAACACAGCAGATAGACGGACCGAGCCGCTGACACACTCTCCACACACACGTCACAGAGCAAACACACACACACAGACACACACACACACACACACACACACACACACAGCCTGGAAACAACCACATGTTCTCCTGCTGCAGACAGCTCAGCTCTCTGACTACATGTTATATATGTTATATTACACACAGCAGACTGAACTGTTCTCCTGGTCACCATGGTAACCTGCTTTATAACTTCAAAGAGAAATTTCACACTGATCCACACTCACCTGTTCAGACTAACAGGTGATGCTGTTCAGGCTGAAGGTGTGAGCTGACAGGAGTTCAGTGTGAGTTTACTATCAGAGGAGGAAGTAATGAAATTACTGACCTAACAGTAAAACTGAGGTGGTTTATTAACAATAATGACCCTCTCACTGCTCATTATCATACTTATTGCATAGTTACTTATTAAAGGAATCAATATTTACACACAACAGATTGATTAAAGCCTGAACTGAAGCAGCAGATCTTGCCACCCTTGTCTGCCCTGCATCACCTCATCCCCCTCACCTGTGCTGCCCCGCCCACTTCCACAACTGGCCCTCAGTATGCTCATCAACATCCCACTCATATTCTCCCGTTCAGCCACCCTCTGTTAGATGATCATGCCTCATGTCCTGCTCTCGTCCTGCTGGTTTTGTCTGGCCTCTCTCCCTCAGTTCAGTTTGCTGCCTTTGTTTGCTGCTCGTTATTTTTTGCAACTTTAAATAAATTTGGAGTTGGACACTCAGAAATCATGCTCTTGGGTTCAGTGCTTTCTAGGACGATAATAACGTATCTGTATAATGACGCTCCACTCTGTACCAGGAGCCGCCAAACGCTCGTTGGAGTCTATGGGAGGTGCTGACAGATGCTCATAGGAGTCTATGGAAGGTGCTGACAGACGTTCAGGTTGGAGATCTGAGATAACAGACTGTAGAATGCATTAACTGACCAATCACATGGAGCATCAACAGAGCTGAGTGATAGAGAATAAATCCACACAGACGACATTTGGAAAATATAATGACAAAATCAGAAGAATATGATTTTGTTTTCTGTTTCATGTGAATCATCAGATTCACCCAGAGACTCCTGATGGTCTGTCTCTCAGGCTGGACTCTGACTGTCCTCACGCTGGACTCTGTCTGTCCTCAGGCTGGACTCTGACAGGGACACAGACTCAGTGTGGACCAGGTGGACAGGGTGTCTCGGGGAGTTTGGGCATGAGAAGCTGTCTGATGTGTCAGGAGATCCTGAGGAGGACTGGAGCTCATGGACCATGTGAGAGGAGGATCCAGTGAAGCGGGCCAGGCTGATCTGGACTGACAGATGGTAAATGGACTGCACTTATATAGCGCTTTTATTCAAAGCGCTTTACACTACAGACTGCACACATTCACCCATTCACACACACATTCATGCTGGTGGTCGAGGCTACCAGGGCACACTGGTGCCACCTGCCACCAGTGGAAATTCATTCATACACTGATGAACGGAGCATTGGTGGGACATTTTGGGGTTCAGTATCTTGCCCAAGGATACTTCGACATGTAGGCTGTCATGGTCGGGGATCAAACCACCAACCCTCCAATCAATGGGCGACTGCTCTACCAACAGTCACAGCCGCCCCAGATAGAAGCACATGTTAGATTAGATAAAAAGACGACAGACAGCACAACTGACCTGAGACCAGCTGGTCCTGGTTCCTGACTCTCAGGTGATCAAGCTGCAGCTCAGGTCGGTCCTGTTGGAAACGTCTCCATGTTCGTCTCCAACAGGCCGAACATGATGACTATCTAGAACGCTGTCTACAGCTAGATCGAAAGAGAGCTTCGAGTCTGCTGCAGCCATGTTGGATCTATATGAAAACTACAAAACTACAAGCTTCCGTCTGTCCAATAGTACGCGACATCGTCTTGCTGTCCCTCCCCGTTCTGTGATTGGATCCCTAAAACAGGGCTAAGAAACGGCCATGGACACCAAACCCTTTCGCAGTTCGAAATTAAATGAAGTGCGCAAGGCAATATGGGTATACCAAGGCTAATGATTTACTGTGAAATATAGATGATCGCTAAACAAACAAACAGCTGGAGGCAGCGATGTATCATCCAGTCCTGAGAGGTGAAATGACTGTTTTTGTCAAAGGAGTCTGGTTTGATTAGATTAGAAGTCTGTTATTGCCTCTGAGGAGCAATTTGACTTCCAAACAGTTTGTTCACACAATCAATACACATGATAAAAGAGAAATAATTAGACATAAATACATTAGAAAATATAGAACCACCAGTGGATCTCATCTTAAAACTGTAATGATCTATGAAAGTAAAACCCTGTTGGCTTTGAAGAGAGTGATATGTGTTGCTGTGGACGGGTCCAAGTAAAACTTATTTCAATTTATTTTTCATCAGTTGAAGTGTTCACTATATCTATAATATTTCTCCTCTTTACCTGCTGTCAGACCTCTCTCTGACTTATCTGTGATGTCTGCACCAGGCTCCATTCACAAAAACAGACATTTTTCCTGACAGAGCAGCAGAGTGGAGATGCACCAATGCCTCAAGCTGTTGATTCTGTGTTATTGTGTGACTTTTATATGTGAACTGATGAGCATCCACAGTCTGCATGTAAGGGCAAATGGAAGCCAGTTCAGCAATAATAATTTAAGTTAAAAACAGTTAAAATGAATGATAATTTCATTTTTAATTCATGTAATGCTTACAGTATGTTAGTTTAAAATACACCATAAGTAATGTGTAAAAGGTTAAAAATGTTTCTATGCTCTAAACTCTATGATGTGATGTAACTGACTGTCTGTGCCTTAAGTTTCGTTTTTTAGAGTCAGAACATGATGGACGCAACACAGTCTGTTGACCGGGTGTCAGACTTAGTTAATATTTAAAAACACAAAGGAAGTTGTCATGTCTCGTTGCTTGCATGGAAAAACAGTGTTTTTTCGACAGACTCTAGAAGTGGTGCAATAAAGAAAGAAGAGCAAACGAAGTGGCGCTACACATGCATTTCCACTCAAACAGAGAGTAGAAACACTTGAGTAAAGTAAAAAGTGGTTTTCATTTAAAGTCCAACTGGTGTTAAAACTGTCAGCTCATCTAAAGATCCAGTCACACCAGCTTTATTGCAGAATCTATTCCAGTCTGCAGCAGGAGGATCAATATCAGCTGATCAATAGTTTACAGGATCAGTATTTAAAGCAAATCAACAAACAAACAGTGAAATAGTTTCCTCTCCTCATTTTGTTGGTGCAGAGAGTGCAACAGAAACTCCGAATCTGAAAGTGAATCACTGAAATTATATTTCAATCCAGAATGTGATCACAGCAAGAACATGTCAGTTTCCTCAGAACTGAATCAGCTTTCCTCCCACAAAATAACTTTAGAACCAGATTTCATTCATCTCTGAGCTGTGAGGACGTAAAAACTCTCCTCACTGATCCTCAGAGAACGTTTCATCTCAAACATGTTTGATATTTATTTATTTTCATGTTGCACAGCACTCCTCCTGATCAAGGCTTCTGATCTGCAGTTTGGACTCAGCCATCGACTGATTTATCGCTCGGAACGATCAGCTGACACGGTGCTGACTTAGCAGCACTCAGACTCGTCCATCAGGTCACGAGTCGAGACCAACGAGTCCTGAATGAGTCTCAGACATCGAAAATGACATTTGGTCTTGTGATATGGTTACAAAAATGCATCCTTAAGTTGCTGAATGACTTCTGAGGCCTTTGACATCAAAAGTTATTAAAAGCTCTGCAGACCGTCACACCATGTGGGCGTGGCATCACAAGAAAATATGGCGTTTTGGCATAAAACATGAGACTTGACCATACATTGTCCAATCTGCCTCAAACTTGTCATGCATGACGATGGTTCACTGATGATCACTGAACAGTTCTACATAACAATATTTCATAAAGTCCCACCCTTTTTTAATAAGCCATGCACTCTTTTCCTAATTAATGAACCATTTGTCATAGAGACTCAGCAGCAAGTCCTTGATTACCTCGCCCCTTCAGTGATTGCTGGACCTGGCATGCCCCCCCCCCCCCCCCACTTGAGTTACAAGTAGAAAGCTGATTTTTCCAACTACTTTAATATTACACATTAATATCTTAACTGTCTAAAAATAATCCCAATAATTGAACTCATTTCACAATAAAAAGTTACAGGAAACAAACACTGGTAGTTGTGGTCAGGGCAACCAAGGCACAAATATAGATTGGGCATCAATCCCTCCTAATGGCACTGGAAAATCAGTCATAAAATGGGCACGTTGTATAGGTGATGTGTAGTTTTACTACCAAATTGTAATTTGAAACAAGTGTGTCTGCAGTCGGATTGTCTGCCAGCAGTATAAAAAGCTGCAAACTCTCTGATTCAAATATTTGTATTGAGTTCTCCTTGAGCCTGCAGACAACACATCATAAAGAACAAACGCCTTAAAAATTGATAATAAAGAGAGAAACTTCACTCAGAAGGCTGAAGCCTCATGAAGCAGAGACACTAGCACAGAGACAGACAGAGGACACTGTCCCTCATCACTCCTGCATCCTGAACCGCCCTCTCCTGACGAGCCCAAACCATCGAGTCCCTCCGAGTCAGAGTGTTAGTCTGACATGATCCAAGTCACTCAAGTCGTCCTGCTCTCACTGAGGACAGAAATCAATCAATAACTACAGTCATGGAAGAAGAAAAAAAGACCATTGTTTTGTTTCATTTCTTGTTTATTTTAATGCCTGGTACAACTAAAGGTACATTTATTTGGACAAATATTATGATAACAACAAAATAGCTGATAAGAGTTTAATTTAAGAGCTGATATCTAGACATTTTCCATGGTTTTCTTGATAATAACCAAAATCATTATCAATCATTTTTTCCATGACTTTTCCATGACCGAGCCGTCAGGAGAATCTGCAGAAACCTCAGAGGTTCCTGATGTTTAGATCCTGCAGCTGCACACTGAGACACGTTGCTTCTTATTGTCAATGAAATGTAACATGAGTGCACTTTATGAACAATCCAAGGTAATCATAGGTTCCTGTTTATCTTCAAGGCCAGTACTGAAAAAGTCCCTCCCTATTTAACAAATCTTCTTAATTGGAATCATGGACACTATTCAACACGATCAAATAACTGGTTTCCTCTCTCAGTTCCCTACAGTGTGCTGTCAGCCTTTTGTTTTAAAGCCCCACCACCTGAATGATCTTCAACTCTCACTGAGGATCAACACGCCATGAACGTTTTTTTCAATTTTGTAGCCTGATTGCTGACTTTCCTGCAACTGTTTTTAGCTTTCGTCATTTTAAATAACATACTTGTTTGTTTATCTTGTCTGTTATCTGGATTTTGTTGTTGTTGTAATAATTATCTTTTTATTAGGAAATGTCACATCAATTTTCAAGTACAAATTTCTATACAGTTGTTAGCATCAAATTGTACAGAACCAAGGGTTTTGTATCAACAGCTTCTTGTTCCAAATGTTCATTTTTCCATTCCTTTTTAATAATATGAATATGTATATGTAAAGAAAAAAAAACAGAAAAAAACATACAATTACATCCTATTTTCATCCAGAGGGGTATAGAGGCAAAAAGTAAAAACATAACATGAATAAATAAATATAAATGTCTGTAGCAGTTGGGCATCATTCAGTTGTATTCACGTCACTGAGATACAGTGGGAAACCAGAAAAAAAGAAAAGAGAAAAAAAAGAAAAAGAAAAACGGAAATCAAATAAAAAGTGGACGTTGCTTCAGCTTGTTACCTTGACAACATCTGGTCTTAAAGGTCTGATGAACTGTACCCATCTGTCCCAGTGTTTCTTCAAACTTTAGTCTGAGAAAAAAAAGTAACCTTTTCCATGGTGTGTGTGTGTGTGTGTGTGTGTGTGTGTGTGTGTATATATATATATATATATGTATATATATATATATATATATATATATTGTCACATCTATCCAATTATTAATTATAGGTCCAGTTTTTTTCCAGCTGCCAGTAATGCACCCTATAAATATTTGTCAATAACACTCAGTTCTGGGGGGATATAACCTAAGAATATGATTTGAAATCAAATGGTATATGTGTGTTAAAAACATCCTCTATTGCTTTTGTTATTTTTTTTTTAATTTATATTGCTGTACTCTCTATAAATGAACTCGTCGTCATTGTGAATGAGGGAAACCTCAAAGCCTCACCAGTTTAAATAAAGTGTATAATAGTTAGGATAGAAAATGAAACCTGACAGCAGTGAAGGACGGTAACAAAGGGACCTGACAGGAGACCAGACAGCTGAAAATATGTTTTTATCATGTTAATGTTCAGTTTTCTGTCTCAGTCTCAGTGATCCTACTGAGTGATGCTGCTTCATGCTCAGTGCTGCTCTTCTTCTGATGGTTTTATGCTCAGAAACTAGTTAAAATGAGCCCAACTGGCTGAACTGACAATAACAGAGATGCATATTGAAGTTTGACTTTTTTTTAAATTTTGCACAATATTAAGACAATAAAAGAAAAGGATAAAGCAATAACAACAAAAGGAAGGTTCAAGGCAGCGACAAGAAACCCAAAAGGGCTTATACAGGCCTCTACCTATATTAAAATTCACTAGTTAAATTAATTTATTGGAAAAACAAACAAAAAAAACATCAAAATAAAGCTAAATTATAATACTATTAATAAGTAAAATAAAACAAAAGTGTAGAAATGTGTGTGTGTGCACTACTCAGTGATCTGAGCATCAGAGCCACTTAACTGCTCTTGTATGAGTTAAGAGAGGAATACTGTATTGAACTATTAAACTGATCATTCCAGAGTATTGTTCCTCTGTATTTTAAGGAGAATTGACCGAGGCTAGTCCGATAGTTTGTTTTGTACTCATGTAATTGTGAGTTGACATGGAAATATTCTCTGAAAGCTTTAGGAATGGAATTTGGACTATACATATACTTAAAGATAACAATGCATATTTGGTATATATTGACCTGAAAAATTGTCATTATCTTGAAAGGGAAGCAGAAGGATCTAGTCGTTTTGCAAATGTGGCAGTTCAAACAAATCTTTTCTGAACAACATAAATACTATGGAGGTTGGAGGCCCAAACAATGCTGGTGTGGATAAATCAAGTTATAATATAAAGTCAGTAGACAGTTCTGATTAACCAGGCCATGAATTTTTCTGATGACACCTAGCAAATTATTATTATTAACTTTAAACTGTTGAGTCCAGAAAAGTTGGGACGCTGTGAAAAACTTTATAATAGACTGTAAATCCTTTCTGACCGGCAACAAGTGAAACGGATCAGAGTGAAGCTCAAACTGATCTGTCCACTCGTTGTTTTTATTACGTAGTTTAAATATTACGACTTTTCTGTCTGCGGCAGCTCAGACTGATTCTGTGTAACATGAACTTTTATATCATGATCGTGAGTTAAACTTTATGATCATAAACTTTATTCTGTGGTGTGGGAGTCGTGTGAGTGCCCCCTGCTGCCTGCAGGAGGACGAGGAGTAACAGAGAGAACATAAAGCGTCAGAGAAAAACAGAATAAAGACAAACAGCAAGCCAGTCTGATAAAACAAGCTCTTTTATTATAATAACTCAGATGTTTTGGTATTTTATATATATATTTATTTATATATATATATATATTTATATATATAGGCTTATTTTACAATTGAGACGTTAAGTTTGAGACAAACAACAACAGTTTGTAAAAAACAACAAAACAAAAGTGCTTCCTTTTCCCTCAGCGGGAGGTCAAAGGTCATCTCAGAGGATCAGAAGGCACTGTGTGTGTGTGTGTGTGTGTGTGTGTGTGTGTGTGTGTGTGTGTGTGTGCGTGTGTGTGAGATGATTGAACAGTGGAAAAGAGGAAGAGACGTGTTGCATAGAAACCCTTTTCACATTTTGTTTTTGTTTGTTTTTACACATAAATACACGTATGATGATCAGATCAGTACCCATCAGCTCAAACACACACACACACACACACACACACACAGACACACACACACACACACACACATACAGAGCTGCTCTCCTGCCTCACGTCTCAACACCAACAGATGAAACTAAAACATGATTTTTTTTCTGCAGGTTTGGAGACGTTTCGGCTCACAGGACGGAGATGTGATGAAGCAGGTACCACAGGTTCAATTCCAGTCTTTGTTTTTGTGTTTTCACTTTGGCATGTCCTCCCCAGACGCAGCGCGGGTCAGAACTCATTATTATACACACATTAATAAAGAACAGCGTGTTGAGGGAAGCTTCACCACAGTTTTAAAAGTTTGAGATGTTTTTTGTTGTGAACTCTACAAGGTTCATAAAGTTCTGCAGATTTTTAACTGGTTTGAAAGCATAAAAAAAATCAGAAGCAGTGGGACATTATTCAGTTCATAAAAAGATCAATTTGACCAAAAACCTGCAGCAACATTTAACCAGAGGGCTGAACATCAGGATGCACACATATAATTATTATTACTATGAAGATATTGTCTGTGTGAGGCCGAACCATCAGCATCAAACAGCTCAGCCTTTATATGCAACAAGCAGCGTGCACTTTGCATTTCAGCTCAATAAACAGGAGAACATATAAAACACATGGACCTCCCTACCTTAGCTGCTCTGATATGTGAGTGTGTCTGTAAGGCACCAGCCGTCCGCTGTGTGTCTGCAGCTTATCGGCTTTTACATAGAAAGTCTGAAAGAAGGCACAAAACTCTGCAGAGTCCAACAGGTGCAGCAAGTTCACCTGCTGCAGGAAACAACTGTCTCACAGTTTTACATAAAAAGCTTCAATCTGTCAGTTTCTCTGCAGATCTGTTCGTTTTTTTATCTGCAGATTTTTTTCACGTTTGAAGAGAAAATGTTTCTTTGTTTTTTCAGACAAAATGATTATTTAGATTTTCGTGCAGCTGCCTCAGACTCCTCCGCTCAGTCCGTCCACACCAGACATGCAGACCCGTGTGTGAGTATAGATCCAGCAGCGCACCGGTCCGGGTCCGCTCCGGGTCTAGTCCGGGTCGCTAGTCCCTCAGCTGCCCATGGGCTTGAAGGATCCGTCCGGCAGCTGTCTGAAGATGCCCCGTAACGTGTCCAGCTCGCGGGTCAGGTGCTCTACCCTGCGCCTCAGTCTGTCGTTGTCGGTGGTGAGCTCTACCACCTTCTGCTGCGTCTCCATGTTGCGCAGCTTCGCCTTGTCGCGGCTCTTGCGCACGGCCACATTGTTGCGCTCTCGCCGCAGCCGATACTCCGGGCTGCTCTTGTCCACGTTCTTCTTGGACTTCCCGCCGCTGCGCTGCTCCAGCAGCTTCAGGCCGCCCTGCGGGTGCTGGTGCGGGTGGTGGTGATGGTGGTGGTGCGGGCTGGGCACCGGGGTGGGCGGAGGGGTCGGGTGGCCAGGCTGGAGGTGCATGGTGGTCTGCGCACAGTGCGCGATCTGGTACTGGAGGTGCGGCAGCTGCGGCTGCTGCTGCGGGGCGTGCTGCGAGTACTGCTGCGGGTGCGGATGGTGGTAGGTGGGGGGCATGCTCGGGTTCAGGTCCTCGTCGTCCCGAGGCTCTTGCTTGATGGCCACCGGCCGGAGGCGCGGTTCGTACAGCGGCTCCAGCTTGGACTCCATGTAGTTGGACATGTAGTGCTGCTGGGGCCCCTGGGGCCCCGGGCCGCACGGCAGCGACTCGTACTCTCCGTTCATGATCTTGAGCTTGTCCTGCCGGGAGCTGTGGTGGAACAGGTCCGCCAGGAAGTCGTCGTTGAAGGCGGCTGGGTCGATGTAGGCGCTCAGGTCGATGGAGGTCTCGTTGTCTCCGATCTCTCCGCCGAGCTCCGCCGGGTCTCTGTAGCCGGAGGGGGGCTGCTGGCCGTGGGTCAGGCTGCTCATCAGGGGCCGGGGCGCCACCTCGTACAGGTTCGACAGCTCCATGGAGAACCTAAACCCGGGCATGCATGGCGACGAGCTCCGAGAATCCAGTTTGTGTGAGTCAGGGTGTGCGGCGGGTCCTCGGGTGAGAGGGGGGACCTGGACTTGGACCTGCAGACCTGCACCGAGAGAGAGAGTCGCGCAGAAAGTAACAGGTTTGATTTGTGAGGAGAGAAGAAGAGAAGCTGAGCGGTCACACTCCTCCTGCACAGTAACACAGAGCTGTCAAAGTGCGGTTATATAGCACGAGGGAGTGGGCGGGCACACACACACACACACACACACACACACACACACACAGAAACGTTTTACGGAGGCGAACTAGAATGAAATACTAATTACTGAGTTCAGCCCCTCGCAGCGGCTCCGTGCTGAAATCATTTCACCAAATAATTTCCTGAATTATTATCAAACTGGAGAAAATTCACCTAATTCACTCTGACACTGGAGCAGCAGTCAGGCTACAAATTGGCAAAAGTTAGAACCATAAAACATAATTTTTAACGAGTCTCTGCTGCTGCTCCTCCAACTGAGGTGGTGATCTAAATGTGAACTTTTATTACATTATGTTTTTACAGTATGACACTATATAAGCCTGATTAACTGTGGAGTGTGTGGATTTCTTCCTCGAGGTTTCGCGACACTAAAGTGCCAGTTTTTTGAAGGGAGTCTGGTGAGATCAGGAGGGAGCGGCTCATATCTAAGAGAGGCTGTTACGTGCACAGTGTGCAGGTTGTTTAGTTTATGATTCCTCTGATCAACTCAACGTTCACACATCTGACCGTGTTTATGATCCTGCAGATATAAAACATCCATACTTAATATATTTGTGCAGAAAAGCGACACAAAGTGCTCAGCTGACTTCTGCGTGTCCGAAACATATTCTATATTTATTCTTATTATATTTTCACGTGATAAACCATCAGAGTTAAGTTGTATTTGGCTATGAAAGCTGATATTGAGTCACATTAAGCTGTAAACGGCTCATATTGACCTGCTGCTGAGGCTCATCTGGAGACGCTGTTTGCTGTTTTAATGCACGCACGGATCTGGATCAGATCAGATCCGGATCAGATGTGGATCAGATGTGGAGCGGGTCTCGGAGGGTCCCTGCAGGCTGCGGGGTGAGAAGGTTCACATGAGACTGCAGGGATCAGGCGGACCGGAGCGCCCCCTGTCGGCTAACAACTGATCCTCTGAGGGAGGGACTGCTCAGTTATTATTTATTTATTTCCTGCTCAAACTTCTTAAGTTTAGATGTTATTTTCCCTCCATTTCCACATTGTTATCATCTTTTTAAAAATGTTTTTTGTCTCCTTTCCCCTCTATGCTCAAGTTCTGGATATACAATGTGATTGAAGAAAGTTTAGTTTGACTAAAATCTCTGACAGAGTTCATTCAGGACATTAAATAGAGGAGCTGCAGGGTCAGAGAGTCCACATCTCGGTTAGTGTTTGGTAGTTTGTTGAAGTTTCCAGGGTCCTTAAGAAGTTTCTAGGGTTCTTGAAAAGGCTCCAATGAGGTCACATAGATCCTTTGGGAGTTTTTTAAGGGTCCTTTGGGAAGTTCCAGGACTTTAAGGAAATTCAAGGTTTTGTTGAGGAACTTCTGCAGATTCTACAAAGGGAGGAGCAGGAGGAGGAGGAGCAAGAGGACAAGAGGAGGAGGACAGGGTGACAGGAAGAGCAGGAGGACAGGGGGACGAGCAGGAGGAGGACAGGAGGAAGAGGAGGAGGAGGACAGGAGGAGGACAGAAGGACAGGGGGAGGAGCAGGAGGAAGAGGAGGAGGAGGACAGGAGAAGCAGGAGGAGGACAGAAGGAGGACAGGAGGAGGAGCAGGAGGAAGAAGAGGAGGAGGAGGACAGGAGGAGCAGGAGGAGTACAGAAGGAGGAGCAGGAGGAAGAGGAGGAGGAGGACAGGAGGAGGACAGAAGGACAGGGGGAGGAGCAGGAGGAAGAGGAGGAGGAGGACAGGAGAAGCAGGAGGAGGACAGAAGGAGGACAGGAGGAGGAGCAGGAGGAAGAAGAGGAGGAGGAGGACAGGAGGAGCAGGAGGAGTACAGAAGGAGGAGCAGGAGGAAGAGGAGGAGGAGGACAAGAGGAGCAGGAGGAGGACAGAAGGAGGACAGGAGGAGGAGCAGGAGGAAGAGGAGAAGGAGGACAGGAGGAGGACAGGAGTAAGAGGAGGAGGAGGACTGGAGGAGGACAGAAGGAGGACAGGAGGAAGACGAGGAGGACAGGAGGAGGAGGAGGAGGACAGGAGGAGAGCAGAAGTCCTCCTGTCCTCCTGTCCCCTGTTCTCCTGTCCTCAGCTGGTTTGTTTTGGCTCAGAGACTGCCTCATGCGTGCTGCATGTGTTGACCTTTGACCTCTGACTGAGTGTGATGTAATAAAATCCTGCGTTCAGTTTGAATTCAAGCACAAATAATGAATCAAAGATCTTAAAATCTGCACATGAATAGAACGAATTTGCCCTTTAATTACTAAAACACAATGATTAAAAATACTATATGTTTTTATTAACAGTGAACCCTGACTGAGAACTCTTTTCTCTTCATAGAAACTTGTTTCTGTCTTTATTAATCAGCTGATCATCAACAATATAAATTTTAAACTGTTTGTAGATTCACAGCAACACCATTGTACAGATATTCATGCTTCATTTTTTTCTGGCTTGTTTTCCATAAAAAAATACATATAAATTTGATCATATTTCTTATAAAGTGCTTCATCAGGAATGAAAGAGACATCTACTTGTATGATGAGGCTTAATTGTACAGAACATTGGTCAATCATTGGTTTTAAATGTGCTTTAGAAATAAACTTTGTTCCAAGTTCTCAACCTGAAACACTAGAGAGAACTAAACAGACTAACTTGTTGTTCCACAAACAAACAGTGAGAGCTCTGTTGGTTTCTGTCTGTGAGACGACTCCTGCTGTATATATTATATATATATATATACATATTAACACTCAGTGTTGGAAGAAGTATTCAGATCTCTTTCTTCAGTATAAGTACTAACACCACATTGTGAGATGACTCCACTACAGTAAAAGTCCTGCATTCAAAACTTACTGAAGTAAAAGTACAATACAAAAGTATCAGCAACAAAATGTACTTAAAGTACCAAAAGTAAAAGTACTTGTGATGCAGAACGGATCCACTCAGACTGTTTTATATCTTCTAAATATATAATTACATTATTTATATTGATGCTTTCATGTAAGCAGCATTCTAATTTTGTAAAGATAGGGCTCATTTAATGACTTAATATACTGCCATAAGATTTAATTTTTTTAAAAGTCTAATCACTGTCAATTTATCAAAGATTTTATGTTAAATATCGACTTATAAAGTCACTAAAGCTGTCAGATAAATGTAATGGAATATAAGTATAAACTTACAGAAAATGGAAATACTCAAGTAAAGTACAAGTACCTCAAAATTGTACTTAGGTACAGAACTTGAGTAAATGTACTTAGTTACTTTCCACCTCTGGAAACCAGCGACTATGGAATATCAGAGCCCTAAAGTTAAACACAGGAGGTACTTTAAAGGTGTATTTCTGGTTTAAAGCCTGGCTCAGTACACAATTATTATTATTATTATATTAATAGAATCAAGTAACACAATAATAATAATAATAATAATAATAACAACAACAACAATAATAATAATAAGTATAATTAGTATTTTCTGTGTGATTAATTGTCTTTTAAGTGGGTTTTCAGGTGATTTTTCCTTAAAATCAGGTGTTTTAAAGGTGTATTTTTGGTTTAAAGCCTGACTCAGTGCACGGTTATTATTATATTATTAGAATGTAGTAAAACAGTAATAATAATGATATTTAGTACCACAGGAAGTCTGAGTCCTCAGAAACACTTTAATAACTTCTGTCTCTGGAGAGACCTGATGATGTCACAGTGATGTCATCAGATGTGTATCACACAGTTAATCATACAGAGAGGATTGATCAGACTCAGTCCTGGTGGATTGTGGTAAACTTAATAATAATAATAATAATAATAATAATACATTTTATTAATAGAGCGCTTTACAAGATACTCAAAGATGCTTTACAGTTAAAACAGTGAAAATGCATTTACAAATAAAAACAAACAATTAAAATCAACAAATTGGTCATACATTAAAAGCAGTTTTGAACTGGTGGGTTTTGACAAGTTTTTTGAAGGTCATTGGATGTGAGCAGTCTCTTATGTGTTTTGGGAGAGAGTTCCAGAGGGAGGGGGTGGCTATTGAGAAGGCTCTGCCGCCCCAGGTTCGGTGCTTGGTCCTGATGGGAGAGGCAAGGAGATTTGCTTTGGAGGAACGGAGGCTGCGGGAAGGGGTGTGGTGATGGAGGAGGTCAGTGAGGTAGGAGCCAGTTTTGAGGACTGAGCAGCTCTGAGTTAAGTTTCAGATTTCTCCTCGTCAGTTCCTGTGAAACTGAGTTTCTGTAGAAGAATGTGTCATCACTGTGAATCCAAAAGAGAAACTTAAGATTTATTCATCATCATCATGACGTCAGCACCACAGAAACACAGAAACACACAGTATGCTGATTTTTTTCAATTAATGGTAGAGGAGCTGCTGGTTCTATAACCATTTACATTCACCTGATACTGTTTATTTAAAGTCGTAAATATTATGTATTGAATGTTCTGACTTGTTTGTCTCTCCTGTGAAAATTGAATATAACATATTTCTATGGTGTATTTCTGGAACTAAGAATGGCACAGTAGATAGGTATTAATATATTATTAGACATTTAACCATTATAATAAGTATAATTAGCAGTTTATGTGTGTTTAATTGTCCACTAAGTGGTTTTCTCTCTGAGTCTCACCTGTAAATAAGGTTTTCAGGTCTTTTTAAAGGTGTATTTCTGGTATAAAGCCTGACTCACTACACAGTTATTATTATATTATTAGAATGTAGTAACCAAATAATAATAATTATTATTATAATTAATAGTTTCTGTGTGATAAATTGTCCTTTAAGTTGGTTTTTCAGGTGTTTTTTCATTAAAATCCGGTATTTTTATGGTTTAATTCCGGTATAAAGCATGGTACAGTAAATAGGTATTAACATATCATTAGACATTTAACCATTATAATATGTATGATAAATAGTTCCTTTGTGAGTATTTGTCCTCTAAGTGGTTTTCTTTCTGTGTCTCACCTGTTTACACAGTTTTCTGGTGTTTTTTCATTAAAATCAGGTATTTTTAAGGTGTATTTTGTGGTATAAAGCATGACTCAGTGCACAGTTTACATTATATTATGAGAATGTAGTAACACAGTTATAATAATGAGTATAATTAGTATTTTCTGTGTGAGTAATTGTCCTCTAATTTTTTTTTCAGGTGTTTTTTCTTTAAAATCAGGAATTCATGTTTTTTGTGGTATAAAGCATGACATAGTTCAAAGTTGTTATTATTATATTATAAGAATGTAGTAACACAATAAATGGTATAAAGCCTGACTCAGTGTACAGTTATCATTGTATTATTAGAACGTAGTGAAACCATAATAATAATGAGTATAATGAGTGGTTTCTGTGTAATTACTTGTCCTCTAAGTGGTTTTCTCTCTGTGTCTCACCTGTTAATACGGTTTTCAGATGTTTTTTTATTAAAATCAGGTATTTCTAAGGTGTATTTCTGGTATGAAGCCTGACTCAGTGCACAGTTATTATTATATTATTAGAACGTAGTAAAACAATAATAATAATAGGTATAATTAGTAGTTTCTGTGTGATGAACTGTCGTCAGATGAAGTCATGCCTGTGATCTAATGTGACAAACCTCATATTACATAAACAAAACCAACAGAAAACGTCCCGCTCCTGTTGGTGGAAGAAGCTGTCAATCACAGGGAGCATTGCATCACTCTGCCGCACTCTCGCCTCTGATTGGCCATCCTCTCGCTCTACTGCCGTCCCCTCGCCTCTGATTGGCTGGTCTCGGACATTGCCGTACATGGTAAAAGAGATTTCGCAATCCTGTCCTCTCCATGTTCCAAACAAAAACACAGCGAGCACACAGACGGGATTAAACTCTCACTTTCTGAGATAACTTTCTACATTTTTGACGGATGGTCGAATCCACCGCCGCCCCGTGAAGGTGAGCTGTGTTTTTAACTCTTTGTGGGACCGAAAAACGGCGCGAACAGGCAGATTAAAGAGCCTGTTAGCACCAGGAGCTAACTAGCTGGCTAGCTGCCCGGCTCAACGGGCACAGCTCGGCTCAAAATCTAGTTTAATTTGTGTTTAGTGCCAAATTAAACACATATTAGTCGTTATAATCAGACTGTTGGTGTTAACGTTGAATCTCAGGGTGGCGAATCATCTGTTGGTCGCTTCCACTCAACTAAAAGTTGTTTAAAGTGCTCCGAAATTATAAATTCACCGATGTGACGCGGGTTCCCGCTCCGTGTCGGGATGTTAGCGGTGTTTTAGTGTTTGTCAAACATTATTTAAGTCCTGTTGGAGCTCAGGTTTGTGCTTAGCCCCGCATGACTCCGGAGTTCCCCTCTCTCTCACAAAGAGCCGCTGATGATGATGCAACAGCAGGCAACACCGGAGCTGTTTCACCCGGAGCGCTTTCATCTGCGCACAGCTGACTGGCTGCATAGCAACCAGCCGGCCAATCACAGGCCGCGGATAGCTGGCCCCGCAGAATAATAATAATAATGAGGAGGAGGAGGATGATGATGAGGTGGTGGTGCTGTGAGGAAGAGGAGAATGAGGAGCAGAGATCATGTAAGGAGGAGGAGGTGGTAGATGAGGAGGGGCTGTTAGTAGGTGTTATATGAGGGCGTGGTAGAGGAGGAGAAGGAGGTACTGTGAGGAGGTGGTAGGAGGAGGAGGCGGTTAGGGAGGATATGGTAGATGAGGAGGAGGTGGTGCTGTGAGGAGGAGAAGGAGGTAGATGAAGAGGAGGAGGAGGTGCTGTTAGGAGGAGGGGGATGAGGTAGAGGAGGTGGTCGATAAGGAGGAAGCAATGTGAGGAGGTGGTGGTAGATGAGGAAGAGATAGATGAGGAGTAGGTGGTAGAGGAGGAGGAGGAGGAGATGCTGTGAGGAGGAGTAGGAGGTGGTAGATGAGGAGAAGGTGCTGTGAGGATGATGACAAAGATGTGCTGTGTGGAGGAGGAGGTAGATGAGGAGGAAGCAATGTGAGGAGGAGGTGGTAAATGAGGAGGAAGCAATGTGAGGAGGTGGTGGTAGATGAAGAGGAGGTGGTAGATGAGGAGGAGATAGATGAGGAGTAGGTGGTAGAGGAGGAGCAAATGCTGTGAGGAGGAGTAGAGTAGGAAGTGGTAGATGAGGAGGAGGTGCTGTGAGGAGGAGGACAAATATGTGCTGTGTGGAAGTGATAGAGGAGGAGGTGGTTGATGAGGAGGTAGACTGGGAGGTGCTTTGAGGAAAAGGTAGAGGAGGAGGAGGTGCTGTGAGGACAAAGTGGTGGAGGAGGAGGAGATGGTGGAGGAGGTTGAGGTGGTGGTAGATGAGGAGGAGGTGTTAGAGCAGGAGGTGGTAGATGAAGAGGAGGTGTTAGAGCAGGAGGTGGTAGATGAAGAGGAGGTGTCAGAGGAGCAGAGATAAACCTGATTGATGGATTGGGGTCAACTGAGATTGCAGATTTCTGCAGATGAAACAAAAACATTTCAGTGTGTGAAGCTGCTGGAGAGGAACGGATATCATTAATCTGGAGCTGCAGCTAACTGATCAGTCGGTCAACAGGAAAATAATCAACAAATAATCTGACATGCATAAATCTTTAATCTAATTTAATAATATAATATTTCATTCAATAATATTGGAAAATGCTGTTTTCAGCCTCTAAGATTTTGAAATTTCTGGCTTTTCTTTCATTATGTCATTAAAAAGGGGTGCAGATAAAAACAACATTTCACTGGTTCTGAGAAACAGACAGGAAGCTGCTGTCATCATGTTATTACATTTAAAGAGCTGCAACTGTTAGTCCACCAAATAATATAAGTAATCAAATTTGGGCTGCACAATTAATCAAATTTTAATCGTGATCAGGATTTTGGCCGCCATGATTAAATTAACCTGATCGTTGGCGATATTTCCATTTTAAAATGCAGGCTCTCTTGCATATCTAATCAAGCACTTTCTACACCAGTAGTCCACCACCCACCAGGGGACATGGCCGCTTTTCTCCTCTGAAAAAAGCGTGGTTGCTGATTGCATAGAACGCTAAGCAGGATTTGACGTAGTACTTGACGCAACATGTGCCATTTGCTATATTTAGCAACTTTTCAGACCCCATAGTGACTATTTTTCAAAAAAGCGACTGGCAACAAATCCAGCGACTTTTTCTGGTGTTTTTGGAGACTCCTTCTTACTCTTCTTAACGAGCTGCCGGCCCCCGCGGCTCGTTAAGAGTAAGAACAAGCCGAATCGGCACAGTCCTCCTGCAGCAGTCTTTCCCAGCTGCAGAGCCGGAGGGGATGTTAACCCCTTAGCGTCCAGTCTGCAAATCGCTAATAGGCTAACAGTTAGCATCTATAGCAGTACAGTGTGTATGTGCTGCTGCAGGAAGTGTTCTCTGTTAGCGATATCTGTTTGTTTACAACAAGCACCAGACACTCACACTAAAAACTGTTCCTATTGTTTGTTTAAAAGTAGTGCAATATAAACACAGATGTTTTCCCTAATATGATGAATAATCATGATTAATAATCGTGATTACAATATTGATCAAAATAATCATGATAATAATAATTTCGGCCATAATCATGCACCCCTAAATCAAATATTATATACATTTATTAGATATCTAGATCAATATATATTCATTTTTTTACGTTATTATATTTCCGGAGTTGCAGCCAGGAGGCAACACTAAATTATTCTCATAATTGCTATTGAGGTGTTTTTGTAAGAAATATAACTTAATTTTCTCAATAGTTACAGTAACAAGAGCTGCCACAGTTAGTCAGTGAGTGGATTGAGTAAATGTTGATTGAGAATCATCTCTGAAATTGTGGCGATTTGATGTTTTCTTCATCCAAAGTGACTGAAACTGAGTCAAGTCAAATTTTATTCCTATAGGGCATTTACAGACGGCTGAGCCGTAACAAAGTGCTTCACATAAAGTGCAGTAAAATACAAGTGTGATGTAAAAACGTACGGTCAAAGTAGGACTGAAGGTTTCTCCTGTAGATGCATTTAGATTTACTGTCTCTGAGCTCCTTTGGTCCATAAAATGTCCAAAGAGTCCAAAGAGAATTCTTTGTTGTTCTCTTCTTTGACTAGAAGTTGACTAAGAAATAAAAACACGTCTGAACCAGCTGCTCTGTGAACTGATGACACATGAAGTCTCATCAGTAAATTTAAACAGAACTTTCAGTTTCAGTTGGTGACTCTTGTATATTGTGACGTGTCACTGTTTTCTTACAGACCAAACAGTGAACAGATTTATTGATAAACTGATCAATAGTGAAATAATGCCTTGTTGTTGATGTCTCCTCAGGCTCGTCAAGGCTCAGAATCTTCTGCTCCATTTCTTCTGCACACTGAGGAGACTCAGACATTGTCACTGCAGGCAGCACATCCAAATGAGCCGGCCGTCGCAGGCGAAAACAACCACATCCGACCACAACGGCGTGAGCGTCATCCAGAGCCAGCCCCACGCCGCGTCCACCTCGGCCCTCGCCGGCCTACAGCAGGTGCCCCAGCTTGTCCCTGCAAACCCTTCAGCCGGAGGCGGCAAGGCGCTCTCCCCCCGCAACATGAAGAAGCCCCTCGCGGACAAGGACAGCGACGAGTACCGCCAGCGACGTGAGCGCAACAACCTGGCGGTGAAGAAGAGCCGCATGCGCAGTAAGCAGAAGGCGATGGACACACAGCAGCGTGTCAACGAGCTGAAGGAGGAGAACGAGCGGCTGGAGGCCAAAATCAAACTGCTGAGCAAAGAGCTGAGCGTGCTCAAAGACCTCTTCCTGGAGCACGCTCACAACCTGGCCGATAACGTGCAGCCGCCAGCCGGCGCCGAGGGCTCCAGTCCCGCCCCCAACGCTGCCACCAACGGGCAGTGAGGGGGCGGAGCCACAGGGACGTTATTGAGGCCGCCGCTTTCCTGGAAACTTCTGTCACTTTGGAAATATTTTCTGCTTTTCTTTGGTTTATTTTCTCCGATTGAATCCTTTTAAAACGTTTCTACAATCATCTTGGAAGAGTTCAGGTTTATGCTCCAGATGAAATCAATTCTATTCATATAATTTATTGAGTTCAGGCCAATTTTAAAGTGAAAATCAGTTTGGTGGAAACTTTTAAATTCAGATTAGTGTGGACTGTTTGGAGTGACACCTGATAACCCTCGCCGTGTCGGCTGACGGACGCTCCTCCAACATGTAAATCTCTTTTCTAGGATGTGTATTTTCTTCTGTTTTTGGAACCTGATGAGTTTAAAGCTGTTTGTTCACTACGTGTCACTAAGAGTCTGTTTCTACTGAAGCTGCAGCAGGACGGCTCGCTCACTTTAATGTTTGTGTTGAGTGTTTCCTGCAGAGAGACGTCGGGGTCGATCTGTCTGACCTGAGGCTGCAGAGTTTAATCTGACTTTAAATTAATCTCTCAGTATATTTTACATGACACCTGAAAAAAAATAATTATTGCATTAATGAATTGAGATGATCCTGCATGACAAGACAACAAATGCCGGTTTTCTGCCTTTCTCCACTTGTTTATTATGACGTAATATGAAAACAGAAAGGGCGCCGTATTAACCCGCTGAAATAGCTCATATTGCCACCTAGTGTTCAGGAGGAAAATGTGTTTTCTGTTAATGTCACTTTACTATCACAGTTCACAGAAAGTCCTCAGAGTTTAATTCTGTTTTCATGGTCAGAATTATGATAAAACTAAAAAATATTCTCTGAAAATAATCAATCTAATCTGTTCTGTCCTCTGTGGATCTCATCCTTTAAAATGAAAAAACATGAAATAATAATGATTAAAGTTAAACAGCTACTTAGATTCAAGTGACTATAAACTAATATCTGTGGACACGTTCCTGTCAGTTAAACTGGGATGAGGACAGAAGTCGATAAGGTGCCAAAATCAGATTTGAAGCAGGTCCATTAAACTACATGTAAACACACTGACTGACTGAGTCACTGAGAAACTAAACTTGACGTAAGAATGAGTCATTATTGATGAACTTCCTGTCCTTTGACTAACTAACTAAAGTGGCCACAGCTCAGACAGCAGACCCCGCATGTTTTTGAACAGTGTGAGTGTGTGCGTGTGTTTGTCAGAGAGAGGCGGACCCAGACAGCTCCAGGTGGATCAGACGTTCCAGTCGAGCCGCAGCTTTAATTAAATCCACAGTTAAAGCGGGCCGGGTCCTTAATGAGGTCTGAGCAGATCTGGACAGGCCCCCGCCCCCTCAGCGGCGTGCCGGGGTGGGCGGGGCTGCAGCCGCGGCTCGCTGTTGTCACACTTTGTAATTAAGAGAGCTTTGTTCAGGCGTGGAGCCGTCTGTCTGTCAGAGCTTCACCTGTTGCAGGAATGTTGTTGTCTGTCTCAGTCCTGCTGCTGCGAGACGCTCAGAGAATGTCCAACAGTGTCCCACAGCTCCCACAGTGTCCCACAGCGTCTCAAAGCGTCCCACAGCTTCTCACACAGTGTTTGTGTAATTTCCTCTCATTTAAAGTCTGTAAATGTTCTCTGAGCTTCAGGCTGTGATGTGATCACAACAGTTTATATCAAGTCTTCAGTTGTATAGATGTATATTCTTAAAGTCAGATTTTATAAAGTGCACGTTGTGTTGATGGAGGAGAATTTTTCAACCTGGTGATGATCTGTACAAAACCTAAAAAAAAATAATCTATAATATCCTGATAATCATCAGAATACACCAGGAGCTTTTAAAATGGAGCTAAAACAAGATTTTATGTAAAAAAAAAAAAATGAAATAAATGTTATTGACCCTGAGAGAACTAAATAAAAAAACGACATAATATTTATAAGTTCTCCTTTGACACATGCAGGTTTCTGTTATGAGTGACTTACTTTGTTTCTGAGGGGGAAAAACTTTTATAATGAGGACAAACAGTTGAAATTATGATAAATATTGTGATTTTGGGTTGTGAGGATGTTCTCATCCCATGTTAATATAAAGTAAAAATGTGTGTGTGTGTGTGTGTGTGTGTCGCTGTGGGAGTGCGTGTGTGTATGTGTGTGTGTGTGTGGTGTCGAGCCTCAGCGAGCAGCTTCATCTTTTTCACTTTTCTATGGTTGGTTTTCTAAGCTTTTATTCTGAAAGCAGCATGTTGTCAGTAGGATTGTTGCATGAATCAGAATCTATCTGTCTGTCTGTCTGTCTGAATGTTGCTGGGCAGCATTTCTGTCGACGCTCAGCCTTTTTATATCAAACCATCTGGGCTCATGTGTTGTAAATTAAAATTCAGTATAAAAGTTCAGACGTGTTTTTGACTCTTTCTTTATAAAAATGTGTTTTCTGTTAATGTCACTTTACTATCACAGTTCACAGAAAGTCCTCCGAGTTTAATTCTGTTCTCATGGTCAAACTTATGATAAAATTAGAAAATATTCTCTGAAAATTATCAATATCTGAAGTTTTTATCAACAGAATGTTCTCTGTTATTCTCTTCCTTTTTTTTTTTTAAAGATATTTTTTGGGCATTTTGTAGCTTTATTGATAGTAGAGATATTGAGAGTGAAAGGGGGAGACAGAGGGGAAGACATGCGGGAAAGGGCTCCGAGCCGGATTCGAACCCGGGCCGCCCGCTTACGAGGACTGGGCCTCTGTGGTACGCCCTCTACCAAGTGTGCCACCGGGACCGCTCCTATTCTCTTCCTTTTAAAAATAGAAAACATTAAATGGTAATGATGGAAGTTAAACAGCTGCTTAGATTAAAGTGGGTAAAAGTTGATTTCTATGGTTTTGAGTGCATTCTTTAAACTTTGTGATAGTTTGATGTGATGATGAAGGCTTTGGGAGTCTAGAAAGTTTTGGTTTATGAACCTTGAAAGTTCTTAAAAAGCTGAATGAACCCTGATAATCTGTTCACTCATCAGATCAAACATCTTCAAACAATCACACTTTTATTTGAAAAATTGTAGTGAAGTTCCCAGAGTTTCCTAACGGTCCGACTGAGTTTAGAGTGAAATGAAGCAGCAGATATTTAGAATATTAATATTATTTAACTGTTAATCTGTCAGAGCAGATACAGCAGACAGAAACTACAAAATACTAAAAACTACAAAGCAGTGACAGAACGATCAGACTCTTTGTCATGTTAAATTCTTTAAAAACCTGCAGATATTATTCTGTCCTACAAAACTGCAGTAGCTACATTTTTGGTCGAAATTGAGGTATAACTACAAATGAACTCCTTGATGTCCGTTTTATCTTGTGACAAAGTTTTAGATTAAAATTTTGCTTTATGTCAGAGAAATAATTATAAAAAAATTGCAGGAAATACAAAATCCAACTCAAAACCAAAGCAGAGTGCATTAAGTTCACTTACAACAGCCTGATTTGGATATATTAACGCATTTAAACATTAAAAAATTAGTGTAACCTTGTATTTCTTCACTGTGTTGAATAGTGAAGACAAGAATAATATAAATTATAAGTTTATTTGATAGGAAAATGGTCTACATAGTAATTGAGTAAAAAGTGTGATAAATTATATTAAGACTAAAATATAACATGACTTTATAATATTAAGTCTCAAATGCACAAATCTTTGAATAGAGTTGTTAAACACTTAAATACACTTATAACAAAATCAATTTGAAATGTTTTTTTACTGAAAGCAAAATATAAAAGCTCGAAGAAGACAACAGCATAAAAATTACATCATCAATACATGTAGAAATAAGTGTCATATCACTGACCCACCTATAACCCATTTGGCTGGCCTGTTTAAAAACATTAAAGCAGTTTTTCTCAGTTTTACCCCTTGTATAATTACTGCAGTCAGGGTTTGTAGGTCACTATTTTATTATTATTATTATTATTATTATTATTATTATCTGGATTTAGTGACCTGGTTCAGCTCAGGTTGAGTCTGTGGCGGTTCTGAAGGTTCATATGTTCCTGTAGAGTCTCAGACCCAATGATATAATAATAATATAATATATGATCGCTTATAATAATCCAGTATTCTCCTATAATCTGTTAAATCACATCATAAATTCTAATTAACTCTATAACTATCACTCATAACGAGGCTCGACTAAACGTTTCTGAGGATGTTGCAGGTTTACTTCTAATCTTTTAAAAACTTTATGACAGAAACAAAAAGAACAAATACAACCGAACAAACGTGCAGATGATAAAATGTAATGTTACTTTTTTTATCTTCTCTGATTCTCTGCAAACATGTTGCAGCACTGAACACACACACTGATCAGTGTGTGTGTGTGTGTGTGTGTGTGTGTGTGTGTGTGATTGATAAGCTGTTATCAGAGCTGAATGTGCAGCTCAGCCGTTGGCCTTGAAAACCAAACAGACGACGAGACGAGGTAAATGATTGACACCATGGCATCATCATTATCATCATCATCACCATCATAATCATCATCGTCATCATCACCTGAGACCAATAAACTCTCTTCATTTTATTCAAAGGACAGGAGACACAGAGAGTCTCAGCCTGACACAGAGACCAGAACTACCACAGACACACACACACACACACACACACACACACACACACACACACACACACACACACACACACACAGGCTAAAAATAACCTGCAACCTGTGTGTGTGCGTGTGTGTGTGTGTGTGTGTGTGTTTCCTGTCTCCAGACGGAGCTCAGACTGATTTCTCTTCAATTAAAACTTGTTGGAACATGAAGTCTTGTCTTCTCTGAAACTCTAAGATGAGTTCTGTTGTTTTGAAACATTCTACGTGTCTGCTGCTTCATTTCCCACAAAAGTTTATGATTTTGTCTTCATTCTCTTCTAGAATTTGAAGATTGAACTGAAACACATTCGGGGAGCGAAAAAAGCGTTTCAAAGTGAAACCACAAAACATTTTTTGTGACTTTATTTATTGAACAAATTGAGCGATCAGAGCCTGTGGAATGAAGTGAACAGTCAGCTCTGACTGTTTATTGATCTGTGAAGGACTGGTTACTCTCCTGAGCACCTCATCACCAGAAACTGAACACTGAGCACTGAAAAATCACCTGTTTCCAACATAATCGCATGACTGAATCAGCTGTTGTCAGTGTTATCATCCTGCTCCTCCTCCCTGCTACGTCCTCCCCGTTACGTTTAGTTAAAAAGCTGCAGTTTGGTTCAGTTTATGCTCCGTCACCACGTCTCTAAGGCCAAGGTTGAAACATTCCTGGTTAGGTTTTATAAATGAAAGTTTAAAAAGGGGAACTAACACACAGTAATGCCAGACGAGATGTTTCCTGAAGCAATCCACCCGTTTCAAATGTTATCACACCATTGAATTGCCTTTTATTGTGTTTATTAATAATAATAATAATAATAATAATAATAATAGTAATATTAATAATAATAATAATAATAACTTTATTTATATAGCACCTTCTAAAAACAGCAGTTTACAAAGAGCTTCGACAGAGAGACAGAGTTAATTACACAGAGAATGATGCCATAAAGCTAAAAACAATTCTTATCTAAAAGTAAAACAATAAGAGACAGAGCAGGAACAATCACAAGACATTCTCAGATACACAGAAAATAAAAGGTAAAAGGAGTCAAAAAGTAAAAAGTGAAGAAGTAAGAAGGAGTGGTGAGATAGAAAGCATTACAAAATAGCAAGTCTATAAAAGTGGGTTTTAAGAAGCGATTTAAAAGAAGTTACTGACTATATGCGCCTTATCTCCTCGGGCAGCCCATTCCAAAGGCGAGGCACTCTGGTGGAGAAAGCCTGGTCACCTTTGGTTATCAGTTTTGACTTTCAGAAGGACCCGAGGATCTGAGGACGCAGGTCGGCTCGTATGGAATTAGTAATTCTGTTAAATAGCTAGAAGCCAGAAAAAGAAAGAGCTTTAAAAGTGATCAGTAAAATCTTGAAATCAATCCTCAAACTGTTAAAACCGGTAAGAAGCTGAGGTGCTGCGTTCTGAACCAGTTGGAGGCGAGAAAGGGGTTTCTGGGAGATGCGGGAGAGGAGAGGAGGGAGTTACTGTAATCTAAACAGGAGAATATTAGAGTGTGAATTACTTTTTTTGTTAGAGGGTAACAACATGGGTTGATTTTGGAGATGGACTGGACAAGTTTTCTGATGTGTAGGTCAAAATTAAGGCTTGTGTCAAATGAATAGAGACCTGCTCCACCTCCCAGCAGGTGCAGCAGGTTGTTATCAGCTCAGTCAGCAGACGGCCGCTGGAAACTAAGAGGCTATATTTAGCTAAAAAGCTGCAGTTTCCTAAAGCATCTATCTAAGGTCAGGACTGAAACCTCCTGTTAGGTGTTAAAAACAGTAAATAAATAAATAAAATACTGGCTGTGAAGGAGTCCAGAGGACCATACGAGCACCAGGAGGTTCATAGTGACGTTGGATAGTCATGACACACTGAAGTGAAGTGAGTGAATTTAAGTTACTTCTCGTTGACCCTAGAGGACGCCCTCAACAACTTGTTAGTACAGACCTGATAACAACCTGCTGCTTGCTAAGTCTCTGAAGAAAAATGCAGAAAGCTGGTGTGATGAGTCAAAACCTTTAGTTTGTGCAACACAGAGAGAAATCAGTCAGCATTCTCTCCCGACAAAATAAAGCTACAGGTGAAGATACAGGACTCAGGACAGGACAACATACAGGAATCAGACATTACAAGACAGTGACAGAAACTTCAAAGAAACAATAGAAAGTGGATTGGAAACCGAACCAACCGTGACACACTAAAGTTAAGTGAGTAACTTAAGTACTTCTCGTTGACCCTAGAGGGAGCCCTCAGCAACTCGTTAGTACAGAGCTAATAATGACCTGCTGGACCTGCAGCAGGCAGAGCAGGACGCTGCACCCACACAGTTAATCCTGAGGCTGGAAGTCTCTGCAGAGCTGTAGGGTTCATACTCATTAGAATGGTGTTAATGTAAAGATGTTTATCAGTGGTCATCGGGGGGTGGGGGTCCAGATCTCTGCGTTGTAATTGGCTGAAATCGTCTGAGTTAAACTGACAAATTATTCAGTCAAAACTTTCAATAACAACCTGCTGAGACCTCCATCTGTCCTCCACTCTGATGGGTTCCTCATGGAGGTTCTTGGCGTTAGTGGTCGTAACCTCACACACACACACACACACACACACACACACCCTCCCTCTGGTACCTGGGGGAGAGGAGGTCAAGCTGAGGGCGTGCGAGGCAGTTTCTGGCCAGGAGAGCGAGCAGCGATCGCTGGACTCCAGAAACTCTGAATGTAAACTGATATTAATGTTGAGCAGAGCCAAAGCATCCAGGAGTTATCAGGAACATTACTCAGTGTGTGTGTGTGTGTGTGTGTGTGTGTGCATTCTTTTACAGAAGTTTATTATTAACAACAAAACTACTGAGTGAGAACAGAACAGGATGAAATCACTGTGAGACTTTAGGAGCTAAAATTCTTTGTTCAACTGTTAGTGAACCTCCTTTACATCCCACCCCCTTTATAAAGGACTGGAGGTGGACAGAGGGCCTTTAGGGGGGACAGGGGGTCTATCCTCTGAATGCTCTAGGTCTCTAGTCTGTGGTTGTAAAATTTCATGAGGCTGTGATTATCCTAGAGGTCACAGCAGCTCATTTTATACACTGAGCTCAAGTTTCACTCACTAACATCATCACACACGAAGAACATTGGGCTCACTGAATCCACAAGAGTCTCAGCTTTCCAGTCAGACCCCATCTATACAGCTCACAGACTGTTTGGGGACCCCATGATGCACAAAGATTCAAACACAAGAGCACACAACAACACATTTTACTGCTTTTCTCCTGGAACATTATTGTGGTTGGTACCAATGAATTAGAGGACCCAGAATGGAGCCCTGCAGAACTCCACATGTCATTTTTGCTTGCAATCTTCATGAGAAAACCTGTATGGTTTCTACCGCAAACTACATTTGATTTGCATAAGTGGGCATGTCTGTAAAGAGGACACTTGTAGGTACAAATAGAACAATTTTTTATTATTTAGATATCTTGAGGTCAGAGGTCAAGAGTCTCAGCTTTCCAGTCAGACCCAATTTATACAGCTCACAGACTGTTTAGGGACCCCATGACGCACAAAGACACTGAGTGTTATCAGCATAAAGTGGGCATTTTTCAAATGTGTAAACATGTAAATAAAGCCTGACTTTGTGGCGTTCTTCAGCAGATTTATTCAGAGGTAGACCAAAAAAACTGAAATGTTAAAACTGTTTAAATCTTTGTACAGGCTACTATAAAATCAAAATGTTTTTCATTTTGAAATAATTTTTTGTTGAAGTGAGCTACAAGAGCGATACGACTCCAGGGCTGCAAAAACAGTGTATAGATACTGTATTTTACATAATGTATAAATGAATATGAATATGAATATAAATATAATATAAATATTATAAGAGCCCTCACGGACAGTAAACAGATTCTGTAGCGACGCTTCTTCGTCTAATCCGACTCTCAGACTGATTAAATTAACTTAATGCTCATTTTTATTGTTAATAAACAGCAATAAATATCAATAACGTCGTGTGTGTGTGTGTGTGTGTGAATGTTTGTTGTGTCTTTTTTAAATGTGAATGCAGATTTTTCTGGTTAAAGAGTCTCGTGTGTCTTTGTGGCTTCGTGTTTTTGTCTTAATAAGTGTTGATAGGCCTGTTGGCTGTGATGTGTGTGTGTGTGCGTGTGCGTGTGTGTGCGTGTGTGCGCGTGTGTGTGTGTGCGCCTCTCTTCCCACGATGCTTTGCTCTCTCTTCCTCTCCAGATGCGGAGACATGAAAACGTTTGAACATTAAAATGAGCGATGGCCTCGCCGTCCGTCGCCAAGATACGTTAGTTAGAATCACCTCCTCCGAGAAGCTGGCAGCAGCTCACACACCAACATCTGGAACACATGTTCTCCTCTCTGCTTCTCTTCTTCTGCTGTGTCTCAAACAGCAGAGATACATGAAACACACACACACGCACACTTTTATTTCTACACATGTGAAGACTTATTCACATATTCATTGTTAATATTGATTGTTTCTGGTTTCAGTGTCTTTTTAGTGATTCAATGACTTATCAAACTGCAGGATTGTTAATTAATAAATAACATCTTACAGGTAGAAACATGTGGCGGGAACACAGGGACTAATAAAACCACTTAATCTGCTCAGACACAAACACTACATGTACAACCTGAGACACAGCAGAGCGGACAGTGTCATTACACGTAAAACTTGGTTTTTCAACAGCTTCTTCCCGCCACAGTCAGACTGATGGCAAAACAAAACTACTGAATATATATATGTGTACAACACTACCTCACCTCACTGTACCTGAAGATGGGGCTCTACTCTGTAAAACAGAGAAAAATATAGCCAATGCATCTATATCAGCCTCATAAAGTTACCAATTTGGAACACTGATTAATAATTCACTTAATATTTACAATCAAATTACCATATTTATATTTAGTAGTGGTTGAAGGAATTTGGAATTTTTTCATAGAAGAGGTTGACATATCATTCACAGCGTACATTAAAAATAGACATCATGTGTATATTCCATAAGATATTTATCCTAAATAAACAAAGTAAAGCAAACAAAAAACACATCTATGGAGTATAGAGAGCTATGATGTCTAATTTAATATTTTCTACAGTGTAGGCTAACAAAAGAGAGACAAGATTAACATATTGTGGTAGATTTTGGTCAAACTCAGTAGCATTTTCAAATATTTTAGAATGGAATTTCTGAAAATCCCAGAAACATTATTCCGCCACATGTTTTTATCTGGTGATGAATGAATGTGGTTCATGTTCAGACAGACAGGAGGACGGACCGACAGACAGTCAGGACTCTGAAGAGATCAGGTCTTTTCACCTCGCTGTGACCAACTGGTTCTGGTGCCAAGGTGTTTTTAAAGTATTGCAACATGTTTACAATGAGTTGCGTTAGTCACGTTTCTCGCCGGCTACACGTGTTGCAGCACTTCAGAAACATTCGTCCATCCTCTTTGACCTCTTGCCTGAACTCTGGAGCTGAGAGGCGGGTCACCTGGACGAGTCAGCTGGACGGGTCACCTGGATGGGATACCTGGATGGGTCTACAGACCATAACAGAGCTGACACACAGAGAAAGACAACCAGTCACACTCTCATTCACTCCTACGGGCAATTTAGAGTCACCAGTTAAGATTTTGGACTGTGGGATGAGAGAACCCGCGCTGACACAGGGAGAAAATGCAGAACACACAAAAGAGCTGCAGCCTGGCTTCAAATTTGTGACCCTCTGTGAGGGTGTGCAGTGTGTGTAGTCTGTGCAGTGTGTGTAGTTTGTGCAGTGTGTGCATTGTATCACAGTGTATGCAGTGTGTGTATTGTGTGCAGTGTGTGCCATGTGTGTAATGTGTACGGTGTGTGTACTGTGGGCAGTGTGTGTAGTGTGAGCAGTGTGTGTAGTGTGTGTGAGCTGGCAGCTGCTTTTGTATTTTCTTTAAATGTGTTAAACCTGTTTGAGTCACTTCCTTTAACTAAAGAATGTTGTTAGTCATGAAACTGTGCACATTCATTTTTCTTTTTTTGTTCAGACAGATGTTCTGAACAAGACGATGTAACAAAACATCACATCACCTGATAAATATCTGAAGAGTTAATCAACAGAGAAACTGAGCTAATTTTAGAAATATGTTCATAAAAATAAATGTGTTTGATAACAGAAGAAACTATTAATCAATTTCCACAGAATCAACCTGACTTCTTATCTCTGACAGTGTGTGTGTGTGTGTGTGTGTGTGTGAGTGAGTGAGTGAGTGAGTGTGTGTGTGTGTGTGCACGTGCGTGTGTGTGTGAGGGGGGTTTCTTGCTGTAATACCTCAACAGTTCATTATTTACCCGCAGAGTGCTGAGTCAACAGGCACATGAAGCAGAGATCAGAGGTCATCAGAGGATCACAGGTTCAGTTCTCACCCCTCGAGGCTCCAAAGGAGACTCAGTCCTCATCAAGTTAAAACTGAACTTTACAGCAGAAATGAAACATGTTTACAGCCTCGTACACAGTCTTTGTCTCATTCATGACTGTCAGAGAGATTCAATTTGTATATAACTGTTTAAATTATAACAAAGGGGAAATTTGCCATTTATTACATAGATGTGTCAAATCAGTGTCACAGTCCAGCGCCACACCCTCCTGCTCCTCCCTGCAGCCCTTCCCACCTTATCAGCAAACTCCACTCAGCTGTTCACGCACCTGTTCACTCAGCTGCCTCAGATCACTAACCACCTCCTCTGTTTCTATCAGCTCTTGATCATTCATTACATTCATGCCTGACTTTCCAGCTCTTCTCTGTAGGCTGATGACCCGTTGCCGACCCTGCCTGTCTCTGACTCTCCTGCTCTGACTCTCAGCCTTCTGTGCTCCTCCTGCTTTCTGTCTGCACATGTTCCTGTGTTGCGTTTCCCTGCCTCGGCCACAATATGTGAGTTTACCTGTGATTCTTTACCTGCTGTGTTCATGACCCCTCGGCTGTACTCTCCTGTAGGAAGCCTTCACCTAGGTGCCCGAGCTCTCCTCAGACCCACTAAGACGCTGTGCTGTTACCTGTCTGCTGGTGTTTTCTTGTGTTGGACCAGATTCCAAACACAACCCGTTCCAGTAAATAAGCAATAACGTCCTCAGTGTTGATATACTGACACACTGAAATACTCAAACTGGGCAGAAACAATATTATTACATTACATTACATGTCATTTAGCTGACGCTTTTGTCCAAAGCGACTTACAGTAAGTGCATTCAACCTGAGGGTACTAGACTTAGACCACAGGAATCAAGTAAGTACATAACTTTAAGTGCCAACTGTAATCACTACAGAAGTGCTATATGTTAAAGAAGGAAAGAAGAGAAGAGGAGAATTAAAAAATATATATATATGTTAGGTGACCAAGACTTAACTGAGGTATTGTTGGAAGAGGTGGCTCTTTAGCCTGCAGCGGAAGATGTGCAGGATGTCTGATGTCCTGATGTCGGTGGGGAGCTTGTTCCACCATTTGGGTGTGTTAGAAAAATTGCATGAGGAAACCTTGAAAATTGATAATCTGTCACCAACAGAAAAAATCTGTCACCAACAGAAAAAACCTCACCATTTTTCTGCGCATTCTTTGATGGGGAAATGAAGAGCTGGAGACGTCCAGGTTTCTCAGTTTAACCAAAGTTTTATTACAATACGTCAAAAAATGTGCACTTTACAGAGATCTCCGGGTTCAAAATTAACTCATGTCCCTGAATACAAACAGACGTGTTTCAGTTCGTGAAGTCTGAACCACGACTCCCTCCCTGGAACCATTAAAATACTAACATTTGTTTACAAAACATGCTGGTCGATTTCTTCCAGGAAGTCCCGCCTTCTTGATCCGCTCATTCGCCAGTTTTAATGCATACAACGGCACGTCATGCCACCTGGTTGCTTGCTGCCGAAACCAGGCCTTGCCTTGACCTACTAACAAACTTGTTAGCACAAACATTTTTCCTTGTTATGACTTACAGAGATTCTCACACGGGATTTTCATTCGGCCTTCTGTGGTCTCCCCTCTCCAGACACACATACACACACACACACTCACAAATGCACATACACACACAGCAAAAACTGTGCACCAATATATCTGGATGTCATTCTTTGTGATTTATAGAATCTTAATCAGTTTAAGCAAATGGAATATATGTAATTAAAGTAATCATAGTTTTCTACATCAATATTAACACACAAACACAATCAATGTATCAAATCATATTGTCTGACTTAATATAAATGCATAGAGATATTTATTACAGTCAAGGTTTGACCTTTGATAGTGACCTGCGTCACTCACAGAGAACAGAGACAGACCACAGAGAAGCAGAAATAAAGCATAAAACCATTTACCAATATAGAAAATAATCAATTATTTTAACAGGTGCCAGGACAGAGAAAAGTCTGGAGGTGGTTTTGAGGCGAGTTGACCCATGCAGGGTGGGTGTTGCCAGCTGTTTGGCTGATGCAGAGCGGAGAGGGTGAGCAGGGGTGGAGAGTTTGACAAGGTCCTGGATGTAAGTGGGACCTGAACGATTAGCGTATCTGCGCAGCCACCGGTAGCCAATGAAGAGAGCAGAGGAGGGGTGTTGTGTGTGAAAATTTGGGAAGATTGAAGACCAATTGAGCAGCTGCATTCTGGATGAGTTGCAGAGGTCGGATGGCTTTGGCAGGCAGACCTGCCATAAGGGAGTTAGTAGTCAATAGTCCAGGCATGAGATGACCAGTGCCTGGACAAGGACCTGAGCTGCCTTCTGAGTGAGAAACAGGCAGATTCTCCTGATGTTATGCAGCAGGAATCTGCAGGATCTGGTGGTGGCGGTGATGTTTGCACGCCAAGGTTTTTAGCAGTTTCTGTGGAGACAACCACTGTGTTCTGGACATTAAAATGGTAAATGGACCTGCACTTATATAGCGCTTTTCTAGTTGCTTTTTTTGCGACCACTCAAAGCGCTGCGACTACAGACTGCGATCATTCACCCTTTCACACACACATTCATACTGGTGGCAGAGGCTACCCTAAACGGTCCCACCTGCCACCATTGGGAATTCATTCACACACCGATGAACACAGCATCGGGAGCAATTTGGGGTTCAGTATCTTGCTCAAGGATACTTCGACATGTAGGCTGAGTCGGTCAGGGATCGGACCACCAACCCTTCGCTTAGGGGCCAACCAACTCTACCAACTGAGCCACAGCCGCCCACCGACATTAATGTGGAGGTCAGTGGTGAGAGAGCCCTTCCCTGGGAGGTAAAGTAGTCTTTCCCAGGTTGAGTTTGAGGTGGTGCGAGGACATCCACTGAGAGATGTCGGCCAGACATGCAGAGATATGTGCTGCTGCCTGTGTTTCAGACTGGGGAAATGAGAGGATTAGCTGGGTGTCGTCGGCATAGCTAAGCCATGCGAGTGGATGAGGGAGCCGAGGGAGTTGGTGTATACCGAGAAAAGGGGCGGACCAAGGACAGAGCCTTGAGGGACCCCAGTGGTGAGTGGACAGGGTTCTGATACAGAACCCCTCAAAGTTACACTAAAGGTGCGGTCCTTGAGATAGGATTTGAGCAGAGAGAGGGCAGAGCCCAATACTCCAAGGTGGTGAAGGGTGGAGATGAGGATATGGTGATCCACAGTGTCAAAAGCCGCTGAAAGGTCAAGTAGAACCACCACAGATGAGAGAGAGGCCGCTTTCGCCTTGTGAAGCTGTTCAGTCACAGCGAGAAGGGCAGTCTCTGTTGAGTGGCCCTTCTTAAAACCAGACTGGTGAGGGTCAAGGAGATTATTCCCATGTAGATAGCAGGATAGTTGGTTGAAGATAGCTCGTTCCAGAGTTTTGGAGAGGAACGGCAGGAGAGAGACAGGTCTGTAGTTGTCCACTAAGGATGGGTCGAGGGTGGGTTTCTTTAGGAGTGGATTCACCCTTGCTTCCTTCAGAGAGTTAGGAAAACAGCCAGTAGTCAGGGAAGTGTTGTTAAGATGGGAAAGGAACAGAAGGAGATCTGGAGCAATAGACTGAAACAGATGGGAAGGAATAGGATCCAGCTGACAAGTGGTAGGGCGGGCAGAGGTTACCAGGCTGAGCACTTGAGGAGGAGACAGTGGAGTGTAAGCTGAGAGGGTGGGAGATGATGACAGGCAAGGAGGAGAGGCGGGTTGCAAGATAGGATGGGTAAATTAAGAGCGTATGTCCTCAATCTTTTTCAGGAAGTGGTTGACAAAGTGGCTCTGTAGGAGGGAGGAGGTAGGAGGGGGGGTTGGAGGGACAAGGAGGTTTGTAAAGATGGAGTAGAGCTTCTTCGGGTTGGAAAATGAGGATTGGATCTTGGTCTGATAGAAAGAGATTTCAGCTGAGATCAAAGATGAGAAGGCAGCAAGAAGATATTGGTAGTTGCGTAGGTCTTCCGGGTGTTTATATTTCTGCCACTTCCGTTCTGATGTGGTGATGGAGTGAGCAGAAGAGAGAAAGGAGAGAAGAGAGAAGGAGTATCATCTTCAGGGAAGTTTGACAGTAGGACGTCAAGCTCCTCCAGAAATTCTCCAAAGGGACCAGGTGGGTGGTAAAGAACAACAATGGTTATGGTGAGGGAGAAGTTGTGGTGACAGCATGGTATTCAAAGAACCATGGGGGAAACTGTGGCAGTGGATGGAGGGAGAACTTCCAATCGCAGTTGATGTGAACCTGTTCATCCAACCCTACCAGTGGGTCTAGGGGTGTGAGTGAAGGAGAAGGCAGTGGAAAGAGCTGCAGGAGTGGAAGAGTTGGTTGGTGTTAACCACGTCTCAGTGAGGGCAAGGAAGTCCAGTGATTGCTGAGCAGCAAAGCCAGACATGAACTCAATCTTACGGCATGCAGACTGGCAGTTCCAGAGTCCACCCTTGACAAGGTGCTGAGTGTGTTTTGAGTGAGCGGGCTTGAACGGTTTGAAAATTTTACAGCTAAAACTATAGTTATAAAGGCCAGAGACCGTACCCCCAGGAACTACAAAACAAAGCCTTTTAACAGACCAATTTCAGCTTAAGTGACTCAGGCCTGTCAGGTGAAAACCACTTAATAGAGTAAAATACAAATACAGCAATACCACAGCAAGCAGAAAAGCAAATTGAAAGCATACACTATACCAGAAGCCAGGAGCTTCTCACTGAAACTGTCCTTGTTACAATCAGCAGCTCAGAGTGTGATATGACAACATTTCCCAGTTTATCTTGTGGCTCCTGAAAAGGGTCTCCAGCTTTCCTTCACATTAACACACACACACACACACACACACACACACACACACACACACACACACACTCACACCCACTCACACCCACTGTGACTCGCTGACGCTCACTGCAGCAGAATCATTCAGTTTGTGTCGGCGTGTTTGTTCTCAGCAGGTCAGATTCTGGAGGGTAGTCTCTAACTGAACACTACTTAATATAACAAGTCAATCACTGTCAAATCCTGGTCCAGAAAATCCTACAGCTCCCACAGCTGAAACTACGTCACTGTAAAGCAACGAAAAACACGTTCTGCAGCTGAGAACATCAGCTGTTTTCAATATAAACCTGATTCATATCGATAAAGACAAGGTTCAAAATCTGCCATTTTCCCATTAAAGAGGCTTAAAGTTACACATGAGTTTAGGGTCACATTGAATGACAGGTGGCTCGCCTCAGCTGCAGGATGAGTTGGTGTGGAGAGACGGAGGCAGCCGAGCTGCAGGGCCTCCACACAGAGCTGCAGAGCCTCCACACGGAGCTGCAGAGCAGAGCCTCCACACGGAGCTGCAGGACCTCCACACTCCGTTGCGGAGCCTCCACACGGAGCAGCAGACGTTTCTCTGTAATTCAGTCTGTGATGATGAAGAACTTCTGGTGGATGTCCTGTTAAAATTTAATCCCTGGCTGTATTTTAATAATTTATTACAGAATTCTTCTGTGTTATAATGTTTAATTGAGTGGTGCAGATATTCTTCTCTTCTCAATCGTTATCAGACTGAACTGATCGTTTCCTGACAGTGAAAAACAGAGAATGTGTTCTGCAGTGACGGAGGAAATCCATCCAACATGTTGGAGCTTCACACTGAATGTAAACAGTCAATATAAATGTTACATCTGTCTGTCAGAGTCTCACAGTGACGGACCAGCAGGAGCTCACAGCAGCTCACTGGTCCCACTTGTCCCACTGGGAGGACCCGACGTGAACCAGCAGAGGATTTATTGGCTCCGTGCAGCGAGCAGATCTGATCCAGATGGAGCCAATCAGCTGCCTCCGTCAGAGAGAGACCTCCTGGGAGACGCTCCTCCTCCTCCTCCTCCTCTTGGGACTTCAGGTGTCCAGCTCTAGTGGGTGTGTCCCTGCAGCAGAACCGCTCAGGGCGTCTTTCTCTGATGTAGAGATCACTGCCAACAGCTCCGCTGACCTTTGACCTGCTGCACTGTGTCCTCTGCTCTTGGCTGCTCCTCCTGTCTCCTCCTGCCTCCTCCTGTCTCCTCTGTCTCCTCCTCCTGTCTCCTCCTGTCTCCACCTGTCTCCTCCTCCTGTCTCCTCTGTCTCCTCTTCCTGTCTCCTCCTGTCTCCTCCTGCCTCCTCCTGTCTCCACCTGTCCCCTCCTCCTGTCTCCTCCTCCTGTCTCTTCCTGTGTCCCCCTGCCTCCTCCTGCATCCTCCTGTCTCCTCCTGCTGCATTTATTGTGTTTGGCCAATTCTGCCAATCAACATCAAGCTTCAAGGACGCTCCGGGGATGCTGGGTGTGTGTGTGTGTGTGTGTTGTGTGTGTGTGTGTGTGTGTGTGTGTGTGTGTGATCAGTACCAGCTGCAGCTCTGACAGGTTGGCTTCGTTCACTCAGTCAGAAACAATGTTTCACTGCAGGAGATTAATCGTTAGCGAGCAGCTTTAAACTGCATGAATAATATAGAATATAGATTATAGATTATATGATCTGTTTATAATGTCTTTGCATTTGTTTTGTGTCTAGTATATTACCTCATGAATTCACACTGTAATACTTTTAATATTCTGTTAGAAGGAGATCAGTCTCATGTGAAACAGCTGTCAGCAGTCTTTCTCCTCCCTGATTGGCTGGCTCAGCCCCTTCGTTAAGGTCTCACCTGTGCAGGTTCAGGTCTATAAAAGCCCTGCAGGTTTCTGTCTCTTAGTCTGGGTCTCTGTGTGTAGCAGTGGAGGATGAAGTATTCCAATCCCTTTCTTCAGTGAAAGTACTAATATCACACTGTGAAATTACTCCACTACAGTAAAAGTCCTGCATTCAACACTTACGTAAACACTTAAGTAAAAGTATAAAAGTATCAGCATCAAAATGTACTTAAAGTATGAAAAGTAAAGGTACCCATTATGCAGAATGGACCCATTTCAATTGTTTTATATATTCCAAAATGTATTATAGGACTATTATTATTGATGCATATATGTAAGCAGCTTTTAATTGTCTCGATGTATGGCTAATTTTAATTACTTCGTATACTGTTATGAGGTTTCATTTAAAAAAAAAAAACTCTGACCACTTTAAATGTATCATGTTCAAGATTCCAGAGTCTTTATTGTCATTATACAAGATAACGAAAGTTCCTTCAGATTCACGGCTTAAAGACATGCAATAAGTTAAAAAGGCAACTGTTAGAATTAAAAAGAATTAAAAAAATAAAATAAAATATATATGACTATACATGACATAAAAAGAATGTAATGTAGATAAAGTGCACTTTGTGCAAGACCCAGTTTGCAGGGTGGATGTTTCATCTCGACCTGAAAAGTAACTAAAGCTGACAGCTAAATGTAGTGGAGTAGAAGTATAAAGTTATATAAAATGGAAATACTTAAGTAAAGTACAAGTACCTCAAAATTGTACTTAAGTACAGTACTTGAGTAAATGCACTCAGTTACATTACACCACTGGTTTGTTGATCAGTCACACTTCATGTTAAACCAGTTAAACATGTTTATTTTATCTCTTTGACTGACTGGATCAACATTTAGATCACAGAAGAACCTCCGTGGTCTGATTAGTGATCAGGTTGACTGTGTGATCGATAATTGTGCTGAGATGTTTCCAGATGTTTCATGTAATGTGTGTGTGTGTGTGTGTGTGTGTGCGTGTGTGTGTGTGTGTATCGATCGGGCCATATCGGGGAGCGGCTGTCCTTCCTCCAGATGTCTGTGAGCGATCAGGGACGGGTGATTGACAGGTTCAGGCTTCGCTTGTCAGGGAGAATTAGCGGAGCGGAGCAGCGGGAACGCCCCCCCTGTCTCTGATTCATGGCGAGGTTGATAACGTCAGCGGGAGCTTGGCAGTTTGGCGCTCCATGCCGCAGATTTATTCCAGCTTTCACAACTCATAAACAAGATAAATGCTCGATGCTGATCTGAATGTCAATGAGCTGCAGGAATGGGAATGTTCTCAGAGACAGAGACACATCTGCACCGCATGTCCTCTCACCTCCTGACCCGAGCTCCTGCTGGACACGGCCCGTCCACTAAACCTCTCTGTAAGACACACTGTCTGTCCTCTGAACCTCTGTGAGACACACTGTCTGTCCTCTAAACCTCTCTGTGAGACACACTGTCTGTCCTCTAAACCTCTCTGTGAGACACACTGTCTGTCCTCTGAACCTCTGTGAGACACACTGTCTGTCCTCTAAACCTCTCTGTGAGACACACTGTCTGTCCTCTAAACCTCTCTGTGAGACACACTGTCTGTCCTCTGAACCTCTCTGTGGGACATACTGTCCTCTAAACCTCTGTGAGACACACTGTCTGTCCCCTATTGTTATTATTATGATGGAGAAATATTATTCACTTCTTTACATTTAGTAGAATTCTGTACCAGAGGAGCATGTGGCAGCGCTGATTGGAAATGTTTCTATTGGGGCAGAACCACTGGTGAAGGAGACGCCAACGCTCCGTTGTCCGAGCCGGATACATCGATACAATAGTCTTAGATCAATTCTCTGACTCAGAAGTGTGGACTTCACGCTGACTTAAATTTGCGTACACAAGCTGAGAGCAGACGTGAGATCTAATTGTTCCCTCCGCTCACGTCCAAACTGATAAATGCCTAGTAGAAATGATCTTGCACCCACTTTACGCTTACTTTCTGCCGTACACTTGTTGTTTTTTTTAAAGATATTTTTTGGGCCATTTTTGGGCTTTATTGATAGGACAGAGTGAAGGGGGAGACAGAGGGGAAGACATGCGGGAACTCGGGCCGCCCGCTTATGAGGACAATGCCTCTATGGTACACGCTCTACCAGGTGTGCCACCGGGAACGCCCCTGCTGCACGCTTGTTTGATAAATGAGGGCCACTGTCCTCTAAACCTCTGTGAGACACACTGTCTGTCCCCTAAACCTCTGTGAGACACACTGTCCGTCCTCTAAACCTCTCTGAGACACACTGACACGGTCAGTTCTCTAAAACCTCTTTGTCAGACACACTGTCTGTCCTCTGAACCTCTCTTTGGGACACACTGTCCTCTTGTTGTCTTCTGTCTCTTTGCAGTCTTCTGATTGATTCTGTCTGCTGGTGTTTGTCCTTCTCTGTCCATCAGAGACTCTCTGTGTGCTGCTGGACAGTTTATTAAATTATAGTTTAGTATGTTTATAACAGTTTATCTGTGACGTTCTGAGTGTCTGGCCCAGGATTAGCCTGTCCCTCTCTGGTCCAGGATCAGGCTGAGTCCAGCTCTGGTCCAGGATCAGCCTGTCTGTCTCTGGTACAGGATCAGCCTGAGCCCCTCTCTGGTCCAGGGTCAGCCTGAGTCTGTCTCTGGTACAGGATCAGACTGAGTCCCTCTCTGGTCTGGTCTGGACCATTATGTGTGTTATCAGATGTTTGCAGAGTGTGATCTCTGTTTCTCATTCCGAGCTGGACAACAACTGGGACCATAAAGCCCTCAGCACGCTCTGTGTGTGTGTGTGTGTGTGTGTGACCCTGTGAGTCTAATATTCAATTGTGCACATTTTCTTTTTCCAATCTAATATTTTCTGCCGTCGACATCATCTTCTTGCTCCAAATTGAATCACAGCTCTGTGTTTTCTTTAGAGGGGACCCGGGTCCCTGTAGCAGGTCCCTCTGGTCCCTCCGGTCCCCCCTGGTCCCTCTGGTTCCAGGTCAGGCTCACTGTAAATCTAATTTATTGCGTCCATAAGGTGAGGATGCTGGTCAGCTAATCGCAGGAACATTAGACAATAAGAGTCTGAGTCACTGAGGGTCCAACCTGAAGATCTCCTCACTGATACCAGTCCTGTTTCTGTTATTGTTGACCTCATATCTCAGTATGAGTCTGCAGGGAGGACTGAGAGCTCCACGTTAACTGTTTGTGAACAGAAATAAAGCAAACAGAAATGAAATGTTAGTGTGTCAGTTCTAACACAGACCTCAACCTCCGGGTCTGAGCAGTGAGGCAAACCAGGGAGTGCCTTATGCTGCATTTTACCATAAATTCCAGCAGGGGGTGCTGATGGCTGCAGAAGCATTTGGCTCCATTTCATTTCAATACGAAATGAGAAAACTTCTCACTTAATTTATTACCTCAGAAATGTTATTTAGGAGAACACTATGGTCTCAATCACTCTTAAAAAAATCTTCTGAGAATCTGATGTTAATAGTGTAAATAATGACCCCATTTAGAAGAAAATAGAAGATAAAGAATTTCATGATTTGGGGCGTGGCTACCTTTGATTGACATGTCACTAAACAGGCGAGTCAATGTGTCAATAAATTATATATATATATATATATATATATATATATATATATAACTCATAACTTTGCCCCTTTCACTGTATTTTCACTAAATGACAGTTTATTTGAATGTGTTGTTCATTAAATGTCGTATTCAGCATTTGGTTGGACTAATAGACACTCCAATGAGTCTCTGTTCAGTTTTCTGAGGTCATTAACATTTAGTTTTTGTTCTTTTCCAAAACTAACATTCAGTTAATGCTAACATGAATTAGCCTTCTCTCAGTCAGGTTGAGGTGTAGAGAGGCGTGTAGTCAGTGACCAGATCCCTCTCACTCCTCCGCAGTCCAGATATGGTCTGCTCCGCGTATCGGAAACAAGATGTTGAAGAGTGTAACGCAGGCCACAAACCAATGAGACGTTATGGTGACTACGTCCATTATTTATACAGTTTGATGCTCAGATCAAACAGTCAGCAGCCTGACGGTTCAGCAGATTATAATATGATAATATAGGTTATAATAATAATAATAATAATAACAATAACTTGAAAATTTCCTCTGGGGAAATTCTGAAAGCGCCACGGAGGCAACTGCCGGTGTGTGTACACTATGATGAGATTCTTCAGAGATTTCAAACAATTAATACTAGTAATGTTATGATACTATATTATATACAAGGAGCACACCTACAACAAGCATCCCTTTTCAAGTATTTATTTATACAGCAAACTATGACCTTTAACCTCAAAATGTGTCTGTGTGTGAAACATGTGTACCTGGAGGAGTGTGCGCACTTACGCGTGCATTTGTGTGTGTGTGTGTGTGTGTAACAAAAATAACAAAGTTATGTGTGTGTGTGTGTGTGTGTGTGTGTATGTGTATGTGAAGCATGTGTAACTGCAGGAGTGTGCGCGCTTGCGCGCGCATGTGTGTGCGTGCGTGTATCTGTAGGCCTAACTGTAATCACATCAAAGGATCAAAGGCAATCAGAGCAAAGATCAAAGGCAATCAGAGCAGAGCAATCAATGTAAATAACTGCCGTAGAATGTTCTGGAACAGTGACAGCAGCCAGAATTTCTGGCCTCGAATAGAAAGCATTTTTAGCAAAACCATAATACCTATCATTCGTCCGACTTCACTTTGAGCGTCCTGTGTTCTTCCTGAATAGCTACATATTTTTTTTGTGAAGAAAACGAAGAAATAGCTTTGTAAGAGCGATCTGAAAAACTGTTAAATATGCTTTTCTACAGAAATCTTCCTGCGTTTTTAATATGGGAGCCAATGGGGCTGTTGGTGCGTGTTGGTGGCGCATCTGTGCGTCCTATGCCCAAACTATAACTCTGACAGCTTTACCAGAGGATTGTGAGTGAAAAGACAAATTTTCCTACGTTTATATGCATAAATTATTTCTGTAGAGTGGAATTTGCGGCCTGGAACGCAATTTTTCAAATTTATTTTTTGACAATTTTTTCTCTCCCTCTACACTGGTGATGATGTCACACACTGTGACACGAACATTCCATGCAATACACACCCATTATAATCTCAGAATTTCTCCAAAAATGATCATGGTCATTGAACAGGGATTGATAAAAAACTATATGACCTATCGAAATGTGGATTAATACACCTTTACACAATACTTGTGTGTCTTGTGACTTCTGTTTAAAGTTTAAATGGAGTCTCTAGGTGAAATTATGCCGGAGAAGTAGACGTCTGAAAATCTCCAATTATTGTTCTTTTTCGCTCATTGCCTCTTACCACCTCCTCCTTCCTCCTCCTGTCTCCTCCTGTCTCCACCTGTCTCCACCTGTCTCCTCCTGCCTCCTCCTGTCTCCTCCTCCTGCCTCTTTAGAGACTAAAATACTTTAATACTGACTGTTTGACACATGATGAGCAAATATCAAGAGATAAATCAACAATAACTGAAGGAAACAGGACTCATTTCAGTCAGGATCACATGGAGACTTCTAGACAGAGGTTCAGAAACATGTTTCATTAGATAAAACCTTTCCAGAGAGTCTGTGGGACTGTAGATCAGTGACAGAGTGAGGTCAATCTGCAAATTCATGTTTTGTATAATTTGGCCTGATGGAAGCAAGTAAATATAAAATAGAAGAGGACAGTGGATAGAGCCCTGTGGAACTCCACACAGCATGATTCATTATTTCCACTTCAGACGACCCTGTTCCTGTCCTGCAGATCTGACTGAAACCTCTTTGGATCAGAGTCAGGCCTCATATTTTATGGACGCTTTGATCTAATCAGCCTGAATCAGGAAATGTGTCCTGAACGCCTCACCTGAAGCCTCGTGTGTGTTCAGTGTGTGTTCAGTGTGTGCCTGAGAATAATGAGCAAACAGAGCCGGGTGAAGGCCTGGCCGTGCTGCAGGTCCTGGTCTATTCAGACCTGTCCTGGTCTCTACAGTCTAAATATTAATTCCTCAGATAGCACAGAGTGACCTGGATACTCAGACAATACGGCCCGGCCTCGCTTTGTGTTTCCTGTGTGCTGTATCGCTGTAATTTCCAGCACTGATAAGATGCAGATAAAGACAATCTGGCCTACTTTTCTCTCTCTCTCACCTGACAGCAGGAGCACTGAGAGCGGCCAATCAGCTCACTTAGCTGTGGGACAGTGTGATGACATCATTTATTACAGTAATAATCTGAGCTCAACTGTCATAAAGTGCTTCATGTAAAATACGCTGAGTCATGCTGCAGGACAGACTTCCTTGACAACATGCAGGAAATGTTACTGAACAGAAGCAGCTGTTAATGCTGCTGAAATATTCAAACATGTTAACTGACATCACTGCCCTGTTTCCTGTTTACACAAATAAAAACTCTTAAATCAAAACAGTGTTTTAATCTGAGAAACATCTGTGGACACGGCTTTGAGACATTCTAGTCAGAAACACACACACACTCGGTGCGGACTGGACTCGGTGCAGGCTGGACTCGGTGCATTGTAGATTTAGAGCAGACTGGACTCGGTGCAGCCTGGACTCAGTGCAGGCTGGACTGGTGGAGGCTGGACTCGGTGCATGCTGGACTTGGTGCATTGTGAATTCGGTGCAGCCTGGACTCGATGCAGGCTGGACTTGTTGCAGTCTGAACTCAGTGCATGCTGGACTTGGTTCATGCTGGACTCGGTGCAGGTGGAATCTGTGCAGTCTGGACTCGTTGCATGCTGGACTCGGTGCAGCCTGGACTGGGTGCATCGTGGACTCGGTGACCTGCTGCTCGGCTGAACGGTGCTGCTGACCTTTGACCTCCTCAGCTCCTCACAGGTTAATGAATAAACCTCCAAGTCGTTCAGAGACTCGTTATGGGATCATTTGTCTCCGTCTCGGGTTTTTATGACCAATGAGTTTGATCTCTAGGGCAAGCAGACGGTCAGAGTCCTCCAGACATCTTCAGAGGACAAACAGTCCATCAGGTCTTTCTTACAGTTCACTGTTAAACTGTTTCACCTGAATAAAAGACAACATTGTGTTTCTGATAATAATATAATAAATGCAGCAGCTGTACCATGTGATTTAAATGTATCTGAAGTTATTTTAAAGCTGTTCCAACCTTCTGCTCTGGATTGACTTGGACTCAGATTGTGTATGTATATGAAGAAGTTTCAGAGCCAGAACTTCTTCTCCTCCTCCTCCTCCTCCTCCCAGCTGCATGAAGAGCAAATAGTGTTTCTCCAGTATTCAGGTGAACTTGGATGAAGAAATAAAAGGTGCATAAAGGGCAATAAAACATAAAGTCATGCAGAGAGGAACAAAAATGAAACAGCTGCCAGGAAAAACAAAACAAAGCAAAGGGACAACAAACACAATAAAAATCACAGTTAGAGAATAAAAAACTGGATAAAGAGAAGAGAACATATGGAAGAGCTTCTAACCACAAAACAGCTTTTATTTAACATTAAAAAGTTTCAAATAAACCACATACACACACAACAGCCAGCAGGTACAGAGAGGTGTGAAGCTTCATGAACGCTGACTCAACTTTTGATTTCCCAGAGGAATAAAAGTGACTAAAAACATTTGTTTCCAAAGTCCTCAATGGATGACAGCCTGCAGAGAAACTGTGTGTGTGTGTGTGTGTGTGTGTGTGTGTGTGTGTGTGTGTGTGTGTGTCAGATGAATGATGTGTTGGAGGTAATTGCTTCAGTTTGCAGAGGTTCCTGCTGCTGTGTCTCATTAATCGGGGCTGTAACTCAGTGAGGCTGTGGCCTGGCAGTGAGGTTAGCGCCGCGGCTAGCGCTAGCAGCAGGTAAAGATGTCACACTTCACGATGAGGTCACCATGATTCACTGCCGAGGAATGAAGTCAAACCGCCGCAGAGAACCATAAATCCACAGCGGAGAAGACGTAGCAGCAGCTGATCTCAGAGCTGCAGGAGAGCTGATCATCACTGATCACATGTCTGACAGAAACTCAATAACATGTTTAGTGTGTTGATGGAAACATTTAGTCCTGAGGCAAATAATTTCTTTAATTTGTACTTTTCACTTATTTTTAAACCATCTCTGTACATCAACAACACAGTGACAGACAGCAAAAAGGACTTTATTTTCTCTGTTGTTCCCTTCAGTATGTGTCCTACTGCTGCTGCTGCACACTGCTGGTGCATGCTGCTGCACGCTGTTGATGCACGCTGCTGATACACTCTGCTGCACGCTGCTGCTACATGCTGCTGCTGAACACTGCTGCTGCACGCTGCTGCTGCACGCTGTTGATGCACGCTGCTGATACATTCTGCTGCATGCTGCTGCTGCACGCTGCTGCTACATGCTGCTGCTGCATGCTGCTGTTGCACACTGCTGCTGCATGCTGAAGGCTACAAGCTGCGGCTGCACGCTTCTGCTGCATGCTGCGGATGCATGCTGCTGTTGCACACTGCTGCTGCATGCTGCAGGCTACAAGCTGCGGCTGCACACTGCTGCTGCATGCTGCATGCTACACGCTGCTGCTACACGCTGCTGCTGCTGCTGCATGCTGTTGTTCCCGTCAGTCTTTGTCCTGCTGCTGCTGCTGCTCCTGGAGGACTTCAGGATGTTTTATTGTCTGGTCTGTCGCCGTGGAGACGCTGCAGTAGCTCCTGACGTCCCTGAGGTCTGGACCTCTGAAACCACAGACTGTTTCTGGTTTGTGGACGACAGGCTGTTGAAGCAGCAGCTTCAGTGAGTTCCTCTGTGGACGCAGAGTTTCTGTTGGCTGAGAGAGAGAACATATTCATGCAGTCAGACTACTTCTTCTGATCAGAAGTGACACTACAACGTCTCTGACGGGAGGAATCACTGATCACACAAAAAATAAGTGGTAAAATGTGAATCAGTGGTAGGTATCCTTGTCTCACTGCTGCAAAACAATATCCTTAAAGTGTATAAAGTCATTAATTTGTGTCAGCTGCAACAATGTCAACACTGAGCCTCCTGCTGCTGTTCTGACTGTATATATTGAATATTATTGTACAGCTCCAGGCAGGCAGCTCTGCAACCAAGCTACCAAAACCTCCAGACCAGCAGGAGGAGCAGCTGCAACTCACACTCTCAGCTCCTGCTTTAAGTCTGTGTGTTGCATCTTTCTGATTTCAGCAGAGATCAGCTGGAGGAAGAGGAGGAGCAGGAGGAGGAGCAGGAGGATGAGGAGGACGAGGAAAGTAGGAGGAGGAGAGAGGAGGAGGATCAGCAAGAGGAGGATCAGCAGGAGGAGGAGGAGGAGAGAGGAGCAGGAGGAGAGGAGAAGGAGAGGAGAAGGAGAGAGAGGAGGAGGAGAGGAGGAGGAGGAGCAGGGGAGGAGGAGGAGGAGGAGGTGAATGACCGCCTAGGGACCTTTGAGCAACAGTTGAGCGTGCCGTTCTCGTGTCCTCAGTCAGCTTCTGGACGATGGAGGCTGAATGTTTCCTCAGAGTCTCAGGGGAGGGGGGTCGTCCAGCTGAGCCAATCAGGTTGGCCGATTGGCGATGACCCCGACAAGTCAGCGAGAGACAGACTGAAGGAGGGACGGAGAGATGGACGCCACCCAACTGGAGTCCTGTTGGAGGGACGAGAGGGTCAGACTGGGTGAAGCTGTTGCTGCGCTGTGATTGGTCCACAGATATTAACTCGCAGAAGAAGAAGTAGAGCCTGATATTTGCATTCAAAAGTTGTCAGAATAATCTGAAGAGTGAGTTCCTGACAGGGAAGATTAATGTGAAAGCCGTCAAGTTTTATGCACATTTTATTTGTGAAACATTTTAGAATCCAGTGAGAGACTAAAGACAGGTGTTATCAGTGTTGGAACAGATCATCGGTTACAAAAAGTGACCAAAATTTGTGTTAAAATGTTAATATTTGTGTCTCAGGATTCAATTCTGGGACCACTTTCAAATTTGGAACTCTTTGAACCCCCCACGTATGTTTTCTTTAAAAGAACGAAACTGTAAAAACAGGCATTATCATCAGAGTTAGAACTTTCCAACGGTCCTTGAACGGACCATCAGTTATGAAAGTGACCAACATGAAGCTTAAAATGTTGATATTTCTGTCAGAGTCAGGCTGTTTACACAGAGCAGAGAGGAGAGGACAGGAGAAAGCTGTTTACACAGAGAGGAGAGGACAGGAGAGGTTGGAAACATAACAATACTTCAATATGTACAATATTTGGAAACTTTTGCTACCTTTTGTTACTAAATAATGATAATATTAATGAGCTTGATTAAGTTTCAGTGAACAGCAGGTTGAATAGCTGCAGGTTCAGGTGTTCTGTTTGTGGTTCAGGTGGTCAGGTCCTCAGTGAGGCTCTGTGTCTGCAGCCTGATCTCTGCCTGCAGGACGGTGTGGTTATGAAACAGATCTCCTGGCAGCGTCTAAAAGGCCTGTTGCTCAACGATCCCTCCTTTCATCATCACAGCTCACAAATTAAACAGAGCTGATGGTTGGAGATAAGATAATCGGAGCTGATCTGCAGAGTCTCAGCTCGGCGGCGTTATCTTCAGACTTGGCAGCCGGACGGCGTGATAGCAGCAGCACGTCGTCATGACACCACTGTCTGACCTTTGTCACCATTAAACCAGTCAGTCACTTTATCACTGGGAACATTTCATTCAGCAGCGTGTGACGGGAAGAACGGCAAGGTCGACTGACCGCAGGTGTGACCTCACCCAGAAACTCGCCGACCAATCAGATCGCTCCAACCGCACACTGACGAACCAAAGATCAGAAATAATGTCTAACAGTCTGAAGACACGCTGGACAGCAGCATGTGACCTCATTAACCCACAGAGGCTTTTATTTTGACGTTCTTCCCCTCTTGCTGGTGCAGTTTGATTCTTGTGATTTCATGATATTTCAGCTCAGAGTTTAACTCCAACTTAACTTAACTTTAATTAGATACACACAGAGCAGCACACACACACACACACACACCCACACACCCACACACACACACACACACACACAGAGTCACACACAGATAAACACACACACACACACACACACAGTAACACACATAAACAGATACACACACACATACACACACACACGCACACAGAGTCATACACACAGTGTAATACACACACACACACAAACAGAGTCACACACACAGTGTCACACACACACACACACACACACACACACTCACTCTCTCTCTCTCTCTGCCACATCAGAAATGTGCCGCTGCAGCTGATTTATTGTGATTTATTGTGATTTATTCTGCTGGATTAGCTGCAGATCAAATTAAACATGAGTTATTACACGCAGAGAGTTACAGTCATTATGTGAAGAACGTAAATCTGAAACATTTGATTCGATTGGAGACACGTGGAACCATCCATCATCTGACAGCAGCAAACACACAGAACCAGCTCAGAGAGGATCCACATCTCTGTTTATTACAGTTTATTAAATACAGCTCATGATGCACAAATAACACAACATGTGTTTCTACCTGAGCTCCAGCACCAGGTACAGATACAGCTGTGTGACGTTACAGGACAGACGGAGTCTTTGTTTGATCCATTATGAGATGCCTCAGTGTAACACACACACACACACACACACACACACACACACACACACACACACACACATGAACATCAGTTTGATAAAAAAGAGTTTAAACAGCTTCACCTTTCTCCTGACATGACGGGGGACGGTCGGATTCAAGGGACACCATTAAAAGAAATGAAAGTACAACAAACTCAACTGACCCCTCAAATACACAAAGACACACACACACACACACACACACACACACTCAGTGGGACCTTATTAATCACTGGTGTCTGTTGGTGCTGATGGAGCTGCTCGTTGCATCAGCATGTTTTGAAACTCCTCCTCCGGGAGCCACACGCCACACACACACACACACACACACACACACACACAGCAGCGGTGCTGGGGGGACGGGGACCAGCTCTGGAGGAGCCTGGTCCAGCAGGCCGGTTGAGCAACAGCAGCGAGCAGAGTGGAGCGCCACCCTTCACCCAGTTGGTCTGCGCTCTGATTGGCTGAGGCTGTGGGGGGAAGGTGGTGAGGAGAGTGACCTCCTCTGAGTGCTGACTGACCCACGGAGACTCACATCAACACACGCTGCCAGGCGACGGTTCAACTCCCCGCTGGGCCGATAACACGTGGAGCCACAAAAACTGCTGCTAGGACCACCCTGAACCCTCAGTACTACTGTACTACTGTAGTACTACTGTACACACTGTAGTACTATTGTACACACTGTACACACTGTAGTACTACTGTACACACAGTACACACTGTAGTACTACTGTACACACTGTACTACTGCAGTACATTTCCATTCAGTCATTTAACAGACGGTTTTATCCAAAGCGACTTACAGGAAAAAAGGTAAACAATCAAGGTATGATTGTATGATTGCAGTACTACTGTACTACTGTAGTACTACTGTACACACTGTACACAATGTACACACTGTAGTATTACTGTATCACTGTAGTGCACGTGATGCACTCTGTATGTTTCATGTTTTATGATGAAAGCCTTCAGAAAGTGAATGTTTGATTGTTTTGTTTGTGCATCAGCTAAGCTCCGCCACCTCTCCCCCTGCTGCAGACAGGTTAAAACAAACGCCCCCCCCCCCCCCCCCCCCCCCCCACACACACACACACACATCTGCTGCCAGTGAAAAATAAAACTATAAAACAGGAACATGCTGCTGCTCGTTATCAGCTCTCACCGAGCCGTGGCATCTTCTCATGATGGAACACAAATAAATCAGAGAGAGGCCTGACACACACACACACACACTGTGACATTGCTGACAACCAGAGTTTGGGCTGTTTCAGCCTGTTCACCTGTGAGAGCGCTCAGTCCATTTCTGAACATCAACATTTCACTAGTGCAGTGCCCGTAGGAAGTATGTATTCGTATAGTGGGAAAGTAATTCGATTTTTCAATTATGGCCAAATGAGGTTGTGTGTGAAAGTGGGATGTACAATGTGGTGTAGTTATTTTGTAACTCCATAAAACACTTACTTTTCATAAGGTACGCACACCACCCAGCTCATACACATATTGGAAAATCGAACATTGTAGCGCACTTTAAAACTCTGAAAGATAGGTAGGCTAAATAGACTTAAAGATGAGATGAGTCAGGCATGGAAATCCAGAGTGAATTGAGTTACTGACCAGGTGTAGGCCTATCACACAATGGGACGGATATCCCCTAAAAGGCGTCCGATCGGAAACAGTGCAATGCCGCAACATGTCCTACGTAAATAATGATATTTTGAAAAATCGAGGATGCACACCTTCGTGCCATGCGCAAGTCACATACGATATCTGAGGTCAGTCTGAACGGTCAGCGAGATATGCCCTAGACACACACACACTTCCAAATTTCCAACCAGTCAGAAATAAACCCGGGGATATTTCAGCCCTCAGCCTCGTACTCACTGCTGCTCTGTGAGAGATAAACACCAAACCAACCAAAAGCACCGACTTAACTCTGATGCAGACGAACGAGATGGATCTGAAACCCGAAATGTTTCCATTTTACGTGTCTGGAAACCACAGGAACTTGTTTTTCTTTGTCCGACGACGAAGCGGCATTTGGCGCTTTTAGCCATGTGTGCCGGTCATTGTACAGGTGGTAGAGCGTCGAGGTGACAGGACATTAAAGTCCTGATGTTGTGAACTGTAACCAGATGGGATCGGTGACTAACCCGAACCAAGGGCTTTTACACAGGGATTCCACTGGATGCTTTACAACTCTGAAACGGGTCAGTCCGCAACTACTACGTATCTCCACAGTCCGTCAACACCATAGACTGTATAAAGGTCAACACACACCGGATCCGTCTGTGTCAAGCTGTTGCAGACAGCGGAGTCCTGAGGACGCACGAGATCTCGCGAATTCACGAGTAATCAAGTGATATAACCGGAAGAGAATCAACATCTCCTCATTAATGACAAAGCCAGCGACTCGGTCTTAACGAGCGCTAACATGGTCGTTCGGCAAGAGCCTCTTGTTAACAAGCCAGCCAACATCGTTAGCGGCAGTTAGCTACAGTCAGCTATGTAGCAGTACAGTGTGTATGTGCTGCTGCTGCAGGAGCTGTTCACTTAGCGATCTCTGTTTGTTTGCAACAAGCACCGGAGTGAGCGGTGTCAGTGGGGTGAAAAGACGAGTGAAAACCTCTAACCTGTTGACTTCAGGTCTGTCCCCGCCCATCATGACATCTTCAAGTTGTGAAATACGATCCACCGTTAACCTGAGGTACTTTATTTTGAAAAAATACTGGATGTTTTATTTTGTGTCTGTGCATGACTTCCTGCCCCGAACGATCTGCTCTGTGCTGAATTGATGCGCCGTGCTGAATTGATGCGCCGTGCTCCGTCGTCCGACAAAAATAGAAGCTCTGTGCAAGTGTTGCGAGGGCTGACGGATGGCCGTGCGACGTCGGACTCACTACACAGCGGATCTGGAGGCTGTGGAATCTCACACATTGATTTTAATGAGCGCGTAACAGCTCCGCCAATGGATCTGCAGCCTATTTGCAATGTGTTTACATCATGTTTGTTTGGAACGTGCTGCAGTCGTCACGTGTCACCAGGAGAACAGGTCGCAGCAGTTCAGACACTTTTATTTCATTCAAAATATTTTTGTTTGAATTATTATTAGACTTCTATACATTCAGGCTTCTTTTTGCAGCCAGTGGAGTCACCCACTGCTGGACACAAGACAGAATACAGCTTTAAGGTACTTTGCAATGGACTTTACTTTACAGACCCAGTGGGCGTTGTTTGCAGCACTGGGACCAGAGTTTGCAGCACCGGTATCAGGGTTTGCTGCACCGGGACCAGGATTAGCAGCACCGGGACCACAGTTTGTAGCACCGGGACCAGGGTTTGCAGCACCGGGACCAGAATTAGCAATTTGCAGCACCAGGACCAAAGTTTGTGTGCAGCACCGGGACTAGGGGTGGCACCACCATGACCAGGGTTTGTGTGCAGCACCAGGAACAGAATTTGTTTGCAGCACCAGGACAAGAGCGTGCAGCACTGGGACCGGTTGTGGTCCCTGAGTGAAACAGGGCAGTGTGTGGTGAGTCTGACAGCAGGTGTGGTGTGTCAGCAGCTGTGGCTGGGCGGGGCCACCTCACACCTGGAGTTGTTTACAATAATAACGCTAATGTCTCTAAATGAATTGTAATGATTTATTAGTGTTAAATGTTTGTTAAAGCAACAGAGCACACCTGCAGGATGACGCAGACTCACCTGTGTGTACTGGTCCCTGTTGTATCAATAGAGGTGCTGTTGACAGAGCGTTTACAGCCGCTGTCTGTCACCGTGTTGTTTTAGTCCTGCAGCCAGAGAACATCTGGCTGCCGCCCAGCTGCAGGTTCACACTCATCAACCTGAGTCCTGCTGCTTCTGCAGGTCGGACCAGATCCACCATGTCACGGGAAAAACGTCTCTCCACTTCAACAGCAACACGTTCTCCGCTCTGAAGCATCTGTCAATCACACACACACACTGGAAATTCCAACACACACACACACACGTTCAGGTATGATGGACAGGTGTGAGGTGAAACTGGAGTTTTAGACTTTGAATGGCGTGTAAATAAAACAACAGAACTCTTTGTGTGTGTTTTCTGATGTGGCGTCACTGGGGGAAGTTTGGTTTGGTTGTCTCTATATTTAGACTATTAAGACCCTCTAGAGACTCTTTGTCGCTATATTTAGACTATTCAGACCCCTCTAGAGACTCTGTCTCTATATTTAGACTATTAAGACCCTCTTAGAGACTCTTTGTCTCTATATTTAGACTATTAAGACCCTCTTAGAGACTCTTTGTCACTATATTTAGACTATTCAGACCCCTCTAGAGACTCTGTCTCCATATTTAGACTATTAAGACCCTCTTAGAGACTCTTTGTCTCTATATTTAGACCATTCAGACCCTCTAGAGACTCTTTGTCTCTATATTTAGATTATTCAGACCCTCTTAGAGACTCTTTGTCTCTATATTTAGACTATTCAGACACCTCTAGAGACTCTTTGTCTCTATATTTAGACTATTCAGACCCTCTAGAGACTCTTTGTCTCTATATTTAGACTATTCAGACACCTCTAGAGACTCTTTGTCTCTATATTTAGACTATTCAGACCCTCTAAAGACTCTTTGTCTCTATATTTAGATTATTCAGACCCTCTAGAGACTCTTTGTCTCTATATTTAGACTATTCAGACACCTCTAGAGACTCTTTGTCTCTATATTTAGACTATTAAGACACCTCTAGAAACTCTTTGTCTCTATATTTAGACTATTCAGACCCTCTATAGACTCTTTGTCTCTATATTTAGACTATTCAGACACCTCTAGAGACTCTTTGTCTCTATATTTAGACTATTCAGACCCTCTAGAGACTCTTTGTCTCTATATTTAGATTATTCAGACCCTCTAGAGACTCTTTGTCTCTATATTTAGACTATTCAGACCCTCTAGAGACTCTTTTTCTGGTGTTATTGGAGACTTTTGGAGTCTTCTTAACGAGTAGCAGGCGCCGTCCCAAAGCACTCACAAGGGGCCCAGTCCTCCAGCAGCAGTCTCTCCCAGCTGCAGTCAGAGCAGGAGATGTTAACCCCTCAGCGTCCAGTCTGCACCAGTCTGACAATGAATCATACCTCAGCCTCAGCCTTATGATCTTTTTTCTGAACCTAAACAAAGAGTTTTGTGTTCCTCTTCCCTGAGAGACAGAACCTGACTCTGTCTGATCTGTCACTGAGGAAATGTTGGTCCATGCAGCGGTGACTTCATATTTACCGGAGCAGCTCTCAGGGCCTCTGTGGGGGGAGGAGGGGGAGGAAAGGGGTGGGGGGTGGGGGGGTCGGTCCAGAGTTTGCAGGCCGTCCATCACTGGTCCTTTCCTCCCACAGTCAGCAGACTTGCATAACGTTTATCAGATGCTCTGTGTGTATTTTCGTCTCCTCTCTAGAAACCGAGCAGCAGCGGTTGTGAAACAGCTGGCGAGTCGCTCCAGGGCCGATCTGGAACAAAGTGCTGGCTCAGCAGGATGCATGCTGGAGGTTAATGAAGCCGGCTCTGTGCGAGTCCTCCATCAGCATCACGACATCACGACTAAACACCGAAACTATCACTCAGAGAGGAGGCTCGTTCTTCAGTCTCTCCTGTCCCTCTGTCAGTCAGCAGGAACATCAGAACTCCAACACAACGAACTCTCCAGAAACAAGAAGCCGACTTCAACATGAACATCAGATCTGATCAAACCATCACAGACTCTGCAGGGACACAATCAGGCTTCTGTCGGCTCAAATCATCTGTCACTACATGATTATTATGAGCAATGTTTGTTGTTTGTCTTTATTTCTCATGCAGTGTATCATCCAACTGACATATGTGTATATGTACAACATACCTAACCTAACTTAACCTGTGTAGTATGCAACTATTATTATCTCTCTCTGCCCCCCCCCCAACCCCAGAACCAGAGTATTTATTAATATTTATTACTCTGAGTCTGCACATATCACTCCTTCTGTACAGTGCATCCATATTTTATATATTTATATTTTCTCATTAGACTGCCTTATTTCATAATGTTGTATATAATGTCCATATTTTGAGCTGATACACACATATATTTTTATTTTTTATATTTATTCTCGCCCTGCGATAGTCTGGCGTCCTGTCCAGGGTGTACCCCGCCTCTCGCCCAATGACAGCTGGGATCGGCTCCAGCCCCTGCGACCCGATTGCGGATAAGCGGTTAATGGTAATGAATGAATGAATATTTATTCTCCTTATTTAAGTTCTTTTGTTGACCACGTGAGAGCCCTGCACAAAAAAACGTATGTGTTAGGACTGTGGTCTGTTCACAAATGGCAAATAAAAACCCTGAACTTGATTTGTATATTTATTGAATTACTGTAATGGACAGCTCTGTTATTTTCAGCTCCTCTCCTCTCATCCCTTCAGCTATCGAGGCTCTCTCTCTGAGGTAGTTTTCTCGTGTTTGGATGAACTTAGGAGCCTGAGGAGAGTTTGCAGATGTAGAAGAGGTCCTGGTGCTGTAGCTCAGAGGGAGAGGTTGAATGGTGAAATGTTGAGTTGCTCTGTCAGTGTCCAGCAGCAGCAGGACCCCACTGTACCACCAGTCCTCATTCACACGGTTCACCACCAGAGTAACGAGCTGGACTTCATTGGTTTCACACAAATATAGGAAAAGAGATGTTAGAACCGAGCAGCAGGAGCAGGAGGAGGAGGAGGAGCAGCAGGAGGAGGAGCAGGAGGAGGAGGAGCAGAGATCGGACTGCTCCGCCTGCAGTAAACCCTGTTTGTTTCTCTCCTTACAGGAGTTCCTCTGGTGCCTAAACTTCTCTGATCAACTTGTTTGAGACCATCAGACAAAAAAAGTTTTCATAGTAAATTATACAATCCTTTTCACGTTTTGATCAATAGAAACATTGCAGAGTGAAGCACTGAGCAAACAGAGAATCACAAACACAATCAGAATCAGCTGAAGATCAAACCGCAGCTTGACTCTCACAATCTGATCTGACTCCATAAAAACACTGAAGATTCTGTTGGAAACACCTGAAACAATCATTCATTCATTCATTCTCCTTAACCGTTTATCCAAACTGGGCCCTTAGCGGGTGGAGCCGATCAGCTGACATTAGTGAGAGGCAGGTTCACCTGGCCAGCTCTCAGACTATTACAGGGCTAACACATAGAGACAGACAATGACGCTCTCATTCACTCCTACAGGACATTTAGAGTCACCAGTTAAACCTAAGTGCATGTTTTTGGCCTGTGAGAGGAAGCCGGAGAACCCGGAGAGAACCCACGCTGACAGGGGGAGAACACGAGAACTCCGCATGGAAGAGCCTCAAATTACACATAGAAGAGCTGCAGGTAGCCCCCTGAAACAATCAGACTGTATTTATTTTGTACACACACACACTCACACAAACAAGCTGTAAATAACTTAATAATTAATATTGTTAGTTAGAACATTCAATAACAATAAAAACAAGAAGTGAGCTGAAACACATTCAATTATATAAATAAACTGAAACTATAGAAACCAATAAAGAATTCAACAGAAAAAAAACAACAGTCATGACAATAATAATAATTAGAATTATATACATTTTAAAAACCTCATTAAATACTACACTAAATTAATATACATCAAAAAATAAATAAAAATAATAATATAAAGAAAGAAATGATAACAATAAGTATCATTATTGTAATAAAACATAATTAAAGACTTCACAAAAAAAGTAAAATACGGTAAATAATTAAATAAATAAAGCTTATTAAAAGCCACTAAAACAGGAAAGATAATAAATAAGCATGTAGATAAAAAACATTCATAAGATTTAGAACATTAAAGTTTATTAAAGATTTATGAAATGTTTGAGTGAGCTGATGGCGCCACCTGCAGGTCTCACACCAACTATCCATCATTTATCATTTATATTTCTTTTTTATATATATTCATTTATACAACAACAACAACAACATGGTGCTGTGTTTTGACTCATGTTTTTTTCTCATTCAATCATAAAAACTTTAGTTAAAGTCAAAATAATCTCCATTAAAACATTTAATTCATTCTGCCTCCACAATAATAATGATTTAATTAGTCAGCTGTGAGGGTCAAAGGTCAGAATGTGTCGAACCTGTTCAGACTGAAGATCTTCAGATCACAGATAAATAAAAATGTAACATAAAGCTGAGTTACAGCGTCTCCGAGTCTCCAAGTCTCCAAGTCTCTGAGTCTCTGATCTGTTTGTCTCTGCGAGGCGTTCGAGGACACTTTCAGCGTCCGACGTCTGGCACTCTGATGAGGTCACAGAAAACAAACATGACAGATAAGTGTTTGTATGAAAATCTGCAGAGACAGTTTGATTGACAGCAGAGCGAACTGCAGGTGAAGCCCCGCCTCCTGACTCCTGCCCAGGTGAGTCAGCTGATAGCTGTCAGGAGCCTGCTGATAGGACGAGGTCAAAGGCCACCGTGATGAGTTTATTCCATCTCCGCTCTTTTCATCTCCTTCTTCACCTCTTTTTTCCTTCCTTTCCTCCTTTCCTACTCACTTTTGCTTTGCTTCCTTGAATAATTTCCCTCCCTGCTTCCTTCAATCCTTCCTCACCTCCTATTTCCCTTCTTTTATCCTCTTCTCCTCCTGCAGGACGTGTCCTCTGGGACACTGCAGGACACTGCAAGAAGTGTCCTCTGGGACGCTGCAGGACGCCACAAGACGTGTCCTCTGGGACGTGTCCTCTAAGACCCTGCGGGATGTGTCTTCTGGGACGTGTCCTCTGGGGTTGACAGCGGGTGGAGCAGCTGGAAACATTCTGGCTGTCAGAGGTCTGGGACAGAGCCGGTAACCGTGGTAACTGTGGTAACAGTGTCTGCTGCATCATGAATCATCAAGATGCCTGAAGGTCAAAGATCATAGTTGATAATCCAAGACACAAAATATAAAACATGCAAAAGTTAAATTATATATATAATTTATTAATTATTGCATAACCTGATGACTCATTGATTCATTAAATAATTTAATGATTGACAGCTGAGAGGAAATAACCCACACTGTCTCAGTTTGTCCTGTGTGTATGTGTGTGTGTGTGTGTGTGTGTTTCAGCCTGTTTCAGCCTGTTTCATCACTTTTCTTATGCAATCTCACTGCAAGCTGCTCTCACCGTGACTGTAGAGGAACAGCTCCACCTGCTGGACAAACACTGAACTGCAACAACAGCTGCACACGTTGTGCTTAATTATTATTATTTTTATTATTATTATTATTACTTTTAGGAGGAGGAGAGAGAGAGGAGGAGGAGAGAGGAGGAGGAGGAGGAGGAGAGAGGAGGGACAGAGTGAGAGAAGGAGAGAGAGGAAGAGCAGGAGGATGAGAGAGGATGAGGACAGAGAGAGAGAGAGAGAGAGAGGAGGTGAGAGAGAGGAGGAGGAGAGAGGAGGAGGAGGAGGAGAGAGAGAGAGAGAGGAGGAGGAGGAGGAGAGAGAGAGTGGAGGAGGAGGAGGAGGAGGAGGAACTTGCTCGCTGCCTAAAGAGAAACAACATAGAGAAATGACCTGACCCAGTCGGGACACAAGAAGTTTGACCTGCTGTTATCAGACTGACCCGTCAGCCATCAAGACCTTAAATTAAGTTTTTTTTATTTTGCACAATAATAAGACAAAAATTTCTTCTGGGGAAATTCTGAAAGGGCCACAGGGGCGACTGTGTGTACACTATGATGAGATTCTTCAGAGATTTCAAACAATTAATACTAGTAATGTTATGATACTATATAATATACAAGGAGCACACCTACGACAAGCATTCCTTTTCAAGTATTTATTTATACAGCAACCTATGCCCTTTAACCTCAAAATGTGTGTGTGTGTGTGTGTGTTTGTGTGTGTGTGTGTGTGTGTGTGTGTGTGTGTGAAAAATGTGTATTTGCATGCATGTGTGTGTGTGCCCATCAATCTATTTTCCTCCACTTATCCGGGGCCGGATCACGGGGGCAGCAGGCTAAGCAGGGCATTCCAGACGTCCCTCTCCCCAGCCACAACGTCCAGCTCCTCCTGGGGGACCCCGAGGCATTTCCAGGCCAGGCCAGAGATATAATCCCTCCACCATGTTCTGGGTCTTCCCTGGGGCCTCCCAGCAGTTGGACGTGCCCAGAACACCTCTAACGGGAGGCGCCCGGGAGGATCCTTACCGGATGCCCAAACTACCTCAGCTGACTCCTTTCGACACGAAGGAGCAGCGGCTCTACTCCGAGCTCCCTCCGGATGTCTGAGCTCCTCACCCTATCTTTAAGGCTGAGCCCAGCCACCCTACGGAGGAAGCTCATTTTGGCCGCTTGTATCCGTGATCTCGTTCTTTCGGTCACTACCCAAAGCTCGTGACCATAGGTGAGGGTTGGAACATAGATGGACTGGTAAATAGAGAGCTTTGCCTTCCGGCTCGGCTCCTTCTTCACCATGACGATCCAGTACAACGCCCACATTACTGCTGACGCCGCACCAAACCGCCTGTCCACTCCGTTCTACCCTCACTCGTGAACAAGACCCCGAGATACTTGAAGTCCTTTGCTTGAGATAGTACCTCTCTCCCTCCCCACCCAGAGGGGACAGTCCACCATTTTCCAGCAGAGAACCATGTCCTCAGACTGTGAGGTGCTGACTCTCATCCTTACCGCTTCACACTCGGCTGTGTGTGTGTGTGTGTGTGTGTGTGTGTGTAACTAAAATCACATAAAGTTACCTGTTTGTGTGTGTGTGTGTGTGTCTGGTTCTCTCTTTCTGTGAGAGATGGATGAAAGGATGAAAGGCTTTGAGGTCGACCAATCAGAGCAGAGCAATCAACAGCTGTTGAATCTTCTGGCACAGTGGGGGCAGCCAGAGGTGGACAGACTGGAATTTCTGGCCTCGAACAGAAAGCATTTTTGGCAAAACCATAATATCTATCATTGATCCGACTTCACTTTGAGCGTCCCGAGTTCTTCCTGAACAGCTACATACGTTTTTTGTGAAGATAAATGAAGAAATTGCTTTCTAAGAGTGATCTGAAAAACTGTTAAATATGCTTTTCTACAGAAATCTTCCTGCGTTTTTAATATGGGAGTCAATGGGCCTGTTGGTGCGTGTTGGTGGCGCATCTGTGCGTCCTACGCCCAAACTATAACTCTGACAGCTTTACCAGAGGATTGTGAGTGAGAAGACAAATTTCCCTATGGTTCTATGAATAAATTATTATTATTATTATTTTTTTATTGGTGAAATTACGTAACAAACAAGGTGACATGAGAGACATATACACTACACCATGTGGACCACAAGTAGAGACAGCAGACATACAGTGCAAACAACAACAAAGAAAAACATAAATGATTAACGATTTGCACAGAGGCATCACAGGTGTATGTGTGTGTGTGTGTGTGTGTGGGTGTGTGTGTGCGTGTGTGTGTGTATGTGGATGAAGGGCAGATGCTACGACATATATATAAATATATATAACATGTCTCACTTATATGTATAACACAATGAAAATAAATAGGCATGTATAAATTATTTCTGTAGAGTGGAATTTGCGGCCTGAAGCGCAGTTTTCAAATTTATTTTTTGACAATTTTTTCTCTCCCTCTACACTCTGGCGATGACGTCACACACTCTGACACGAACATTCCATGCAATACACACCCATTATAATCTCAGAATTGGATTGATAAAATAAACTATATGACCTATCGAAACGTGGATTAAAACACCAATACACAAGACTTGTGTCTACTGTTTAAGGTTTAAATGGAGTTTCTAGGTGAAATTATGCCGAAGAAGCAGATGTTTGAAAATCTCCAATTATTGTTCTTTTTCGCTCATTTTTACGTCGCGAAAAATTCATATTCCGTAGAGAAAAGTAATAGCACACCGATTCCGATCAAACCAAACATTTTGATATATAATTTGTCCTGCAACTCGTCCTGACACAATTTCGTCTCGCTACTCGTAGCGAGACGAAATTGGGTCCGAAAGAGGAAGAAGAAGAAAAAATGTTTTATTGCATAGCTGTAGGGGCCACTGCTCAGTGCGATTGCCCCATGGCCCTAATAAGAAAAGCATAAAGAAAAAACAACAAAACCAAGCTGCAAGGTAATGGCAAGAAGCAAAAAAGGGCTTCTCCAGTCCTCTACCTATATTAAAATTCACAAGTTCAATTAAAAACAAGTCACTATGAGATAGGAAAAAAATAATTACCAATGTTGAAAATTGTGATCTCTGATTAATTATTTTATCAGTATGTATTCAGTTTTTCTCTTGTGCTTTTATTGATTTAGGCTATTTCTACATTTTCAACTGCCATACTGTGAAACAATCTGAGTTTAATTTAAAGCTATTATTGTTGTTGTTGTTGTTGTTGTTGTTGTTGTTGTTGTTATCAGTATTATTCTTATTATTATCATTATATGTGGCTCAGTTGGTAGATCGTTCATCAAGTGATCGAAAGGTTGGTGGTTTGATTCCCGACCATTGGAGCCTACATGTCGAAGTATCCTTGAGCAAGATACTGAACCCCAAATTGCTCCCGGTGCTGCGTTCATCGGTGTGTGAATAAATTCACAATAGTGGCAGGTGGCACCAGTGTGCCCTGGTAGCCTCGGCCACCAGTGTGAATGAGCGTATTGTTAAGTGCTTTGGATAAAAGCACTACATATAAGCACTATATAAGTGCACAATTTACCATTTATTATATTGTAAAAATGAAGCAAAGTTATAATAATGTTAAATCGTAAAATAAAACAAAAGTGTAGAAATGTGTGTATGTGTGTGTATGTGTGTGTGTGAACTACTTAGTGAGCTGAGCATCAGAGCCACTAAACTGCTCTTGAATGAATTAAGAGAGGAAAACGGTATTGAACTATTAAACTGATCATTCCAGATTATTGTTCCTCTGTATTTTACAGAGAATTGACCGAGGCTAGTACAATAGTGAGGAGGTGAAATCTTGTCAATTGTCTAGTTTTGTACTTATGTAATTATGAGTTGACATGGAAATATTCACTGAAAGCTTTAGGAATGGAATTTAGACTATACATATACTTAAAGATAACAATGCATTTCTGGTATATTGACCTGAAAAATTGTCATTATCTTGAGTTTTTGGAAAATGATAAATTATATAAATATGTTCTTTTCTTTGTTTATGTTTGTTTGTTGTTGTTACATTTTTCTCCTGTTTTTAAGTTCCTACTATTTATTTATTTATTTTTCGCTTTGGTTTATTTATTTTAAATCTAGCATTGACAGGGATTGCACTTAATTTCATTGTACATGTGACAATGATAATTAAGATATTCTATTGTATTCTATCATTTTATATTATATTATATTATATCATATCATATTATATTATATTATATTATATTATATTATATTATATTATATTATATTGTGTGCTGCAGAGGTTCTTCCAGCAGGAGGCGCTGCTGCAGCAGCTCATTAACCTCCACAGTCTTCTTCATGTGCTGTTAAACTGTGAATCATATCAGGTTTCTTCTTCGTGTGTTTTTGGGTTATAATTGTCAGTGTTTCCACATGACGCCATCCTGCTGCTGACTCTCCTCTGCTTGGTTTTTCCTGCTGCTGTTTCCATACAGGACCGGAGTGACGTCACCGGCAGGCACCGCCCACCACCAAGCCTAACTTTACTTTTCCAGACCGGATGTTGGGCGGCATGTGCTTCAAAAATAAAAGGCTAAATTTTTTTCATGGAAGCTACAATAAGTAATCACAATGGTTTCTTCGAGTTTATTTGTTAGAATTAGGTTCATTTTGTGTCATTAATGTTGACATGAAACAGGATAAATTTTAATGAGACTAATTATTTTTGCTAAAACACTGAACTCACAATAAAATGAGTCACAGATGAATTTTAATGATTATTTGTAGTCATTGTTGTGTCTTTATTGATGATTTTTGATCATTTTTATTCAGTTAACTGGTCAGTTTCCCAGCATGATTCTCTAAATGATTTTCAAACCTTCTGCTCACGGCCTCTACTCTATTCCTACTATTTAATATTTATTTATTTGAAATCTAGCACTGACAAGAAATGCACTTAATTTTGATGTACATGTGACAATGATAATAAAGGTATTCTATTCTATTCTATTCTATTCTATTCTATTCTATTCTGTTACAGTTTGACTCTGATTCTTTCTCCTCCTCAGAACAAACTGATCTGATTCTTCAGGAAGAGGTTTGACTCTGAAACTGAGGAACTAAAAGCTTCAAACGTCATAATAATAATAATAATAATAATAATAATACACACACACATCAATAAGTTGCAGATCATTGAGTTATTTCTTATGATTACCATACAGTGAAATCATGATATTGTGATGCCTTTATTTTTAGTCATTGTTGTGTCTTTATTAGTTCACTTTCCCAGCATGATTCTCTCAATTATTTTCAAACCTTCTGCTCACAGCCATGATTAAATCTGCACAAAACTTTATTATTATTACTATTATTATTGTTATTCTTCTTCTTCTTCTTCTTCTTCTTCTTCTTCTTCTTCTTCTTCTTCTTCTTATTATTATTATTATTATTATTATTATTATTATTATTATTATTATTATTATTTATTCTCAGTCTGAAACCCTGGAGTTAATTAAAAATGATCATGTGAAAGATTTAACTCCTCACAGTCAGTATCTGTGTGTGTCGGTGTCCTGATGTGGTTTGTTTATGAGTTTGCATGAGCAGGTTACTGCAGGTCAGTCTGCAAACACACACACACACACACACACACACACACACCTGTTTGAAAGTATACAGACTTTAATGTGACTCAGTTTCTCAGTTCAGAGAGGAAAAAAGGATTTTAGAGTTCAGTCATCAACCTGTGTGTGTGTGTGTGTGTGTGTGTGTGTGTGTGTGTGTGTGAACCAGAATTTGCGTGTGAAAGAATCTAATTTTCCTCTGAGCTCATCAATTTGTCTCATCATTGGACAGGAAGAAAACTATTTTTAATCTTTCAAAAATACCTCAATTATTTATAATATATACAAGTTAAGCTAAAGAAGGACAACAGAAATTAAAAACACAAGTTGTAAAAAGATATGCATTGTATGAAAACATATAAGAACAATAAATACAGGACAATGGAAATAAACAAGTAAAAAAGTCAACTGCAACATATAACAACAGTGTAAATAATAATAATAATAATAATAATAATAATAATAATAATAATTCTATACTTTTTTATTATTATTATTCAGTTGTATCTTTTACTCTTTTTTTAGTTTATTGAAGTTTTTATCTTGGGTTTTTATTTTTTTTATTTTTTAATGCCATACTGTGAAGCTCTCTGAGTTGCACTTAAAGCTATTATTATAATTATTGTTATTATTATTATTTTTATTAGTAGTAGTAGTAGTAGTAGTCGTAGTAGTGTTATTATTATTATTATTATTATTATTATTATTATTATTATTATTATTATTAGTAGTAGTAGTAGTAGTAGTAGTAGTAGTAGTAGTGTTATTATTATTGACTGACTGACTCCAGTTTTCATCAGAACTGGTATTGTCGCTGCCTTTATTTTGAAAGGCGTAGCCGGAAGCAGCCGGCCGTACCGGCAGCAGCTTCACCGGTCCGGTTCTCTGGGAGGAGGACCGACCGACCGGGCTGCTTCACTTGAACAGATCGTCCGGACCGGGCGGATCTACCGGTACCCTCTCTCTCTCTCTGAGCCGCCGTCGGGTCGCTCTCAGCCGGCCATGGCCTCCGTCCTATGCCGGGTCCAGTTCCTGGAGGATTCGGATCCGTTTATCTGCACGAACTTCCCCGAGCCGCGGAGACCTCCGACGGTCAGCGTGGAGGAGAACCTGCCGCTCAGCGAGCAGCTCGGCGGGATACACAAGCTGCTGGAGGCGCCTCTCAAGGTAAAGTCCCTCCGCCAGTAGACACCTGTAGACCTCCAACCAGGGGAAAGTTACCTGGAACTTTTAAACTGTTACTTTGTAACCTATAAACAGGACTTTAAACTGTTGACAGGTGTTTTACTGACTCACCTGGACAGGTAACAACAACCAGAACAGTTTAAATGACAAGCAGAAAGCTCTGTTTTCCCGTCACGCCGAACTCCGTTTAAAATCGGCCAATTGTATGTGTTGTTTGTTATTTGACCGCGTAGAGAATAACTTAAAGGGTTAAAATGTTATTTCGTGATACATTTAATAGAGGTGTGAATCCTCAGAGGTACTTGAGTCACGATACGATTTTATCCTGAAACTTGAGTCACGATATGATATTATTGTGATTTTAATCATTGTATGATATGGTGAGTATTGATACAATATTGTGATTTAACTGTTTAACTGCATTTTGGGTCACAAAATTAAATTCAATCAAGAATTGTTTTGTCAAATCAGAGAAAATTCTCAGTGTATTTAATCATCTCACTTCAGTCTTTTTATTTGTCCACAATGAGAGTCAAACCCACAGACTGACCAACAAAGTATTCAGTCAAACTGAACTGAACTGATACACACTCAAACATGTATGAACGACAACAACTGCAACATTTTATCAAACTTTCACAAACAACAAGCTTCACTGCTAAAAATGTTTCTGAATGACACAGAAAAAACGACAAACTTTGCCGTGTTATTTCCACAACTTCCCCACACCATATCCTGACGCATATCCCATCTGTAATGAGCCCGCTACATCCTCTGGAAAAAGAAAAAATGGAACGCTTATTATTGATACTTGGCAGTTATGAATAGATATTATATCGCCACGCAAAATATCGCGATACTATGTTGTATCCATTTTTTGCCCCACCTCAAACATCAATAATATTTCTGCTGTGAAAATGAGATGAAATGCTGCTCGTTGCTGAGGTTACCAGCATGTACTGATCAGCAGTGTGTTTTCTAGGTATGGTTGGTGATTATTTGTTCCACAGTAGAAATGCCATGTTTGTGATGGGAGGCTGGCATGAGGGTATTTCTGTCCCACATTTAACAACTTGTTTTTGGACAGCTGGAGTCCTCAGGGATCACTGAACATTTAGAGTCACTCTGCTGCTTTATTTGTTCGTCAGGCCAACTTTTCAGTTTGACATATGTGAGAAGATGTGTGTGTGTGTGTGAGAGTCAGGGCTCAAACCCTCTAGTTTACTCTTTATGAAATAATGATAGCTCGATAGTATAGTTAGGCCTGTCACACCATCTTAAAATACCCGGATCATCCACTATGCAAAACCTTTATGGACCAAAAAAACAGCAGTGGACTAACTGAATTTCCCCTCAGTGATAAACGAAGTAATTTTGATTGATTGATTTGATAATGACTATATCGACTTATCGTTCAGTATATAAAAATGGACACAATCAGGTTTTTTGGACTCAATATATTGACTTTTTGTGCTTTTTTGTGTTTAAAGTAAAGCTGTAAATGTTTGACAGGCAGTATGAATTGACAAAAAAAACCTATATTCCCCAAGCAGCCATTCCAGCTATTTATATGTTATTTTAATAATAAAATAAAATAATATAATACATAATGATTTTCTCAGTACAATGTTTTGTTAACAGCCTGAAAGTCTATTTCATTTGTTTTGGTTGTAGTTCATTTATTTATGTTTTATTTATGTAGGATATTTTAATATTTCTTTTCCAGATTTCAATTCCAATGTTTAATATTCTCAAGATTTAAAAATTCATTGTTGTGGAACAGGACGTACTTATTATGGTCTAATATGGTTATAAAACCAAAACAACATTGATACAACGATACTATTGTTCATCCTGATAGTTTCTGGGGAAATATATTTAAAAATGTGTTATGTAGCTACTGCGCTCTGGTTTTGCTGTAAAAGATTCTAATAGTAATGCACAAACAGAGTGCAGTAACTACAATGTTGTTTTCAATGTAACTTTCTTCAACAATTCTATTAAAAAATGTGTGTAATTTAGACTTAATATTATAAAATAATGTTAGATTTTAGTCTTAATATCATTTTATCTCACTTTTTTACTTAATCACTATCTAGATAATAATTTCCCTATCAAATAAAGTTATGATTTCTATTATTCTTGTCTTCACTATTCAACACAATGAAGAAATACAAGGCTGCACTGTATCACACTGTTATTTCTCTAGAATAAAGCCAAATTGAAATCTAAAAAAGGAGTTCATTTTTAGTTATAACTCAATTTCGACCAAAAATATAGTTACTGCAGTTGGGCTTTGTAGGGCAGATCTGGTCTTGATCACTAAGTGTCTTGTTTTATCCAAGAAACAGTTAAAACATTCATTCAGTTTCTTGTTGGCAGCCTGGAACAGTCCTGCAGAGATCTGTTGGTCAGAGTCTAAATGTTTAGAATATGACGTAGAGAGATCAGTCAGAGCCTCCTGACGTCACACTGACCAAACTAAACTCTGATATCTGAGGTGTGAGCGTCTCAGCCTCGTCACGTTAAGGTCTCAGTGATTCGTTAGCAGTTTGAATGTGTTTGTGTGGAAACAAAGACTCTGCTGCAGCAGCTTCCTGCTGAGCTCACTAATCATCTGAGACTCCGTCCTGTTGGACCAGCGGGGAGCTTTCCTGACTGTAAGCAAACGCAGCGTCAGAGTGAGGTCACACAGAGGCTAGAGTCTACTGACTGAGAGGAGACTAGAGTCTACTGACCGGGATGAGACTAGAGTCTACTGACCGGGATGAGACTAGAGTCTACTGACCGGGATGAGACTAGAGTCTACTGACCGGGATGAGACTAGAGTCTACTGACCGGGATGAGACTAGAGTCTACTGACCGAGAGGAGACTAGAGTCTACTGACCGAGAGGAGACTAGAGTCTACTGACCGAGAGGAGACTAGAGTCTACTGACTGAGAGGAGACTAGAGTCTACTGACCGGGATGAGACTAGAGTCTACTGAATGAGAGGAGACTAGACTCTACTGACCGGGATGAGACTAGAGTCTACTGACCGGGATGAGACTAGAGTCTACTGACCGGGATGAGACTAGAGTCTACTGACCGAGAGGAGACTAGAGTCTACTGACTGAGAGGAGACTAGAGTCTACTGACTGAGAGGAGACTAGAGTCTACTGACCGGGATGAGACTAGAGTCTACTGAATGAGAGGAGACTAGACTCTACTGACCGGGATGAGACTAGAGTCTACTGAATGAGAGGAGACTAGACTCTACTGACCGGGATGAGACTAGAGTCTACTGACGGAGAGGAGACTAGAGTCTACTGACGAAGTTCAGGTCCTGACTCAGCATTCTGTGTTTCTACACACTGATCTTCATCTTTCTTCTTATGATCAAACAAACAGTCATTTTAAACTCTGATGATTCTCTGCAGCATGACTTTTATTCTGACTCTATGAGCTGTGTATCAGGTCAGATGTTTCTCTCTCTGCTGTGAGAGAAACTCAGAGCTGCAGTCTGGCTTGCGAGGCGTTTGGGAGCTTGGTTGGAATCTGCAGGATCAGATAAAGTCCAGAGACCAGCGGTCCCCGTAGATTACATTCCTCCACTGACCCCATAATTACTCCCATCATGCTCTGGGGCTCGACCTGCAGGCCCAGATCCAGAGAGGTGATACGACCCACACAGACTCCAAACAGAGCTGCTCTGCTCTGCTCCTCCTCATCCTCCTCCTGCTCCTCCTCCTCCTGCTCCTCCACTTCCTTCTCCTGCTCCTGCTCCTGCTGCTCCTCAGAGGAGTGGTTGAGGACCAGGGTGGGGCTGTAAACAGCAGATAAGCTGGATGATGGAGGATGTAACATTAACAGCAGCGTGTTGATAAGAACTGGAGAAGCTTTTGCTTCCTGCAGGAGGGTTAGCCTAGCTTAGCACAAAGACTGGGAGCAGAGGGAATCTGTTAGGGTTAGGGTTAAGCTGTCTCTGTCTCTGTGTGTGTGTGTGTGTGTGTGTGTGTGTGTGTAGAATGTGGTCCTGCTGGTTCAGGTTCTCTATCAGTCTGATTGTTTTCAGCTTCATACCTGACTGAGTCACGGTACACGCCTGCTGCCAGCTGCACACTATATATGGACACACACACACACACGTACATGCACACACACAGCAGAGATTAGATTATGAGTTGTTGATTATTGAAGGAACAGGATGAAACCAACAGCTTCATCACAGTCCAAACTCAACTCACACTTTTTCTTCATCACCAATCTTAAGATATAATGTCTCTTTTCATAGATAAATACTGGAGCTGATGCTCATGAAGTGAATGAAAGCTTCAGAGTGTTAACAACACACACACACACACACACACACACACACAAATGAATTACTAGGAGTCCGCTGCCTGTAAATCAGTTCAGTTCACTGTTCAGTGTGTGTGTGTGTGTGTGTGTGTGTGCGTCCATATCATACACCTCATACACAAACATACACACACACACACACACACACACACACACCGTCACACAGGAAAGTGAACAATGTTCAACAACAAAGTGTAATGGCGTTATGATGATTATTATTATAACTCAGTAGAGATCAGAGTGTTTCCTCCTTATGAATGATGTAACGTAACATTTATAAAGTTATTAAAGGCTCTGAGGACTCACTCAAACTCTGTAACACACAAACAAATACACATAAACAATAAGTGATTGGTGCTCTGCCAGGATGAGACCTGGTGTTATTATTTTCAGAGAGAGGATGTTAACGTAAATGTTTAATGTCTCTCTGGTGATCAGAGGTGATCCGTGTGTGTTACAGTAAACAGTAGAGTAAAGCTGGTGTGTGTGTGTGTGTGTGTGATGAGCTCATCTTTATTTGTGTGTCCCAGCTGCTGCAGGATCAGATCAGACTGAAGCTTTTTATATTAGCAGTCTGACTCACAGCATGAAAATAACTGATTATTCTGTTATTCAACATCACTTAACATAACAGGAGTTAGAAGAACATATTCTGAGCACTTTCACTCTCAGGTTTGTTTTGTCCTTGTGTTGCACTGCAACATATAAAACCTATATAATCTATATAATCACCAAGTCCTGCAGCACTATGGAATCAGAACAACTCAACATGTCTTTGTGCAGAATAACACAGTTAGAATGACAGAAACCAGAAAAAAAGTTGCATTTCTCTCATAAATTATTTTACGGTAATGTGACCAATAATAATATTAATAATAATAACCTGTCCCCTGACTCTCTGTCTGTCTCTGTTTCTGTCTGCTTCAGCTGGAGGAGTGCACCCTGCAGTTGTCTCCTAATGGAAACTATCTGGACCTGGACTCATCTCTGGCCGAGCAGAGAGACGAGCTGGAGAGCTTCTACGAAGACGTGGCGTAAGGACACTTTAGTTACATATATTCTGTCTCAGCTGTCCTCTGTCCCTGTCTCTGTCCACCTGTCTCTGTCCCTGTCTCTGTCCCTGTCCCTGTCCTCTGTCTCCCTGTTGACAGTCCTCAGCAGAGACCTGGTCCTGGTCTCAGGCTGCTCTGACAGCAGATCAGGGTGTGTGGTGACGAGGGAGGGACCTCCAGTTTTGTCTCTATTGTCTCTGAGCTGCTGGTATGTTTAGTCCTCAGAGTGACTGTCTGTCTCACCAGGACGTGAGAGGGTTAACCCCTCGTGGTCCTGCTCTGTCACAGAGGGACAGTCCGTGAGGGGGATCAAAATTTAACCTTTTCCTTTACTGGATATTCAGAACTCCTCCAGAATCATTCAGACACCCAGCAGAGAGAAACATTCATGCTGTGATCTGGTTTCAGACACTTTTTGTGTATTTTGTGCGATTGCATGTCAGCTCTTGTGTTGTGTTTCTGCTTATTGTGAATGTAGTGTCTCACCCATCCTCTGAATGCTCTAGGTCTCTAGTTTGTGGTTTATGTCTCATTCTCAATTATGTCTCATAAATTGTTGCAAAACTTTTGGGCTTGATACCATTTGTTGAACAGATCTGGTGCTAAATTCTGCCATTTCAAATGACTTGACATTGATAATAATGGTCAGAAAGTCCTCCAGAATACCACATTAAGACGCTAAGACCTAGAGGAACACCAGAGAAAAATCCAGCTGTGATTTGGTATCAAAAACATTTTTAAGTTTTCTGCATTTTTTGGTAACCTTTGAAAACTGCTGAAAAACTCTTCAATATACTTAGGAAATCTATCCAAAATATTCTCTAGGTCTCTAGTTTGTGGTTAATGTCTCATTCTCCATTATGTCTCAGAAATTGTTGCAGCACTTTTGGGTTTGAAAACATTTGTTGCACAGATTTGGTGCTAAATTCTGCCAATTCTTTGTGCTTAAGATTCCTGCAAGAACTACCGTTTTTGTGCGATTGTATGACAGCTCTTGTGTTTTGTTGCTGCTTATTGTGAATCTAGTATGCCAGCCATCCATCCTCTGAATGCTCTAGGTCTCTTGTTTGTGGTTGTAAAGTTTCATGAGGCTGTGATTATCCTGGAGGTCACAGCAGCTCATTTTATAGACTGAGCTCAAGTTTCACTCACTAACATCATCACACATGAAGAACATTGGGCTCACTGAATCCACAAGAGTCTCAGCTTTCCAGTCAGACCCCATTTAAGCAGCTCACAGACTCTTTAGGGACCCCAGGATGCACAAAGATTCACACACAAGAGGACACAATAACACATTTTACTCCCTTTCTCCTGGAATGTTATTGATTTTGGTACCAATGAATTGGAGGACCCAGAATGGAGCCCTGCGGAACTCCGCATGTCATTTTTGCTTGCTATCTTCATGAAAACCTGTATGGTTTCTACCGCAAACTACATTTGATTTGCATAAGTAGGCATGTCTGTAAAGAGGAGACTTGTGGGTACAAATAGAACACATTTTTATTCCGATATCTTGAGGTCAGAGGCCAAGAGTCTCAGCTTCCCAGTCAGACCCGATTTATGCAGCTCACAGACTGTTTAGGGACCCCAGGATGCACAAAGATTCACACACAAGAGGACACTACAACACATTTACTGCAACAGGTGTGGTGCGTTCAATGTCTCCTGTTAGTGTTAAACTCTTCTCCACAGTGAAGTGCATGTTGGGAGAGTGACACACAGTTTCTGTCGGTGTGTTAGGGTGTGTGTTCAGCTGAGAGTCTTTATAACTGTGGGCCCAAAAATATCCTTTTTTAGCCTCAGACAAACAAACTCTGCTTCTTTTTCTCCTTTTTCTCCTTTCCCTCTCTCTCTCTCTCTCTCTCTCTCTCTCTTTCTCCCTCTCTCTCTCTCTTTCTCTCTCTCTCTCTCTCTTTCTCTCTCTCCCTCTGTCTCTCTCTCTCTCTCTCTCTCTCTCTCTCTCATTCTTTCCATACCTCCATGCTGTCGTTCTTTCCATACTCTAATCCCTCACTCAGCCTGTGAAGCTCTGTGTGGAAGCTGATCTGTTCTCTGCCCGGAGATAAAATATAATATATAGAATGAAAAGATATAAATAAGTTTACAGAGGAAGGAGACACAGAGCTCAGAAACACTGTGTGTGTGTGTGTGTGTGTGTGTGTGTGTGTGTGTGTGTGTGTGTGTGTGTGTGTGTGTGTGTGTGTGTGTGTGTGTGTGTGTGTGTGTGTGTGTGTGTGTGTGTGTGTGTGTGTGTGTGTGTGTGTGTGTGTGTGTGTGTGTGTTTCTATATTTATCTGAGTTATTGTGTTGCCGACTGACGAGTGTTTCTAAACAAGTCAGTGAGTCAAGTCACTCTGACTCACTGCATGTTCATGTCACGCCAGTTAATTAAGTCACAATTAAGAAGATTTTAACTTAACTTAGCTTGTCTTTGTGTTTGTTCAGAGTTATTAAGAATAAAAGGACACAGGGGCGGGTCCTGGGAGTGTCTGTCACGTCATCCTGAGCTGTGATTGGCTCTCTGAGGGCCACAGGCAGAGCACACACACTTTTCAGACCCTTTTTCTTCAGTTTCTTGTTCATTTTAATGGCTGGCACAACTAAAGGTACATTTATTTGGACAAATATAGTTATAACAACAAAAACAGCTGAGTTTAATTCAAGCAATGGTATCTAGACATTTTCCATTGTTTTATTCATAATAACCAAAATAATTATTAATAAAACCATGGAAAATGTCTAGATATCAGCTCTTACATTACATACTATCAGCTCTTACATTACATACTACAAAAAAAAGCTGGTTCTGTGGTTGGAGCCAGGTTGGACTCACTGGAGGAGGTGGTGGAGAGATGCACTGTCAAGATGTTCCAGGCCATCTTGAAATACCCAGATCATCCGCTACACAAAACCTTTATGGACCAAAAAAACAGCAGTGGACGGCTCCTCCTCTCTCTGTTGCAGGACGGAGAGATGCAAAAGATCCTTCGCTTCTACAACCATCAGGCTGTCTCATTCTTCAAGAGATTCTACCAGACTAAGTGAATTTCCCCTCTGGGATGAATAAAGTAATTTTGATTTGATTTGATTTGATTAAACTCTTATCAGCTATTTTTGTTGTTATCATTATATTTGTCCAAACAAATGTACCTTTAGTTGTACCAGACATTAAAATGAACAAGAAACTGAAGATAAAGGCTGGTCTAATAATTTTTTTCATGATTGTACATTATGGGATTAGAACACTGACATAAATCGCGCACTTGTAATGAGACTGCGCGCGCATATTTTTTTTCCGAGCGCTTTCAAATCACTTGCGAGCTATTTTGTATCCTTTATCTCTGCTCCCTTGAGCAATATTGTAACCTGCAAGGAGAAAATCACGCTTTGCGCTCGCAGGTCCGCAGGTTTTTTTTTTTAGTGGGCGGTTTTTGTCAGTAAGGGGGCAGGCCTTGGCAGGCATGCCAATCACCATTGTACCGAATATGATTGGTTGAGCGACTTCGCTGATTAGACAGCAAGGTAAGGCAACTCCACCAGGACAAACAAAAGACATCGCTCAGACAAGCATATTGAAGTACATTGCTCTGTGTGACAAACTTTCAAGTCAAGGCAATATATAGTACCAAATGACAACCCATGTTCTTCAGGCATTCAGGGCTGTGAGATTTGTCCCGTTTGTCCTAGTGGAGCTGCCTTACCTTGCTGTCTAATTAGCAAAGTCGCTCAACCAATCATATTCGATACAATGGTGATTGGCATGCCCGCCAAGGCCTGCCCCCTTACTGACAAAAAATGGCCACTAAAAAAAACCACCAAAGTTTTGGAAGCGAGCAGAGGAGAGTGGACCCGCGCGCAAAGCGTGATTTTCTCCTCGCAGGTTACAATATTGCTCTAGGGAGCAGAGATGCAGGATACAAAATAGCTCGCAAGTGATTTTAAAGCGCTCGAAAAAACAATATACTCGCGCGGATGTTTGATTTGCGCGTGCACGGGTCTCATTACGAGTGCACGATTTATGTCAGTGTTCTATTCCCATAGTACATTAAAATAAAAAAAACTGTCACAAACTGTAATGTTGTTAATCGAAGTGAACATTAGAGACGGAAATGAGACATGATTCTGTTCAGCCCTCCTGAATAAATCATCAAAACATCTGGACAGAATATTACAATAAAAACATCTGAAACAAAACCATTCAATAAAAGCGTTTTCTAAGGAACTGTGCAGGATTAAACAAAACCTGATCAACTGATGTTCAGAATCTGCTCACGTTGTCATGTCAATTTAGTCCTCTTACTTCCCTTTCATTTCCACAAATGTTTGTTCATTCCCATTAAATCTTTGCTCTGTAAATAATCAAGTTCAGTTTGATTCTCTGCTCAGTCTCTCTCTCTCTCTGTGTGTGTGTGTGTGTCCACAGAAAGGGGAAGAAGCCGATCCTGATCCTGAGGACTCAGCTCTCCGTACGCGTTCACTCCATCCTGGGTAATTATCAAAGCGATGATTCAGGGGAAACTCTGTGTGTGTGTGTGTGTGTCCTCACCACAGAGCTGCTGCTGCTCCACATTCACTTTCTCTCTGTCTTCACTTGTGATCTGAGCTCTTATTGTGAAGGAAACAGACAGACAGACAGCTGCAGGTCTGGGCTCTTATTGTGAAGGAAACAGGCAGACAGTTGCTGGTCTGAGCTCTTATTGTGAAGGAAACAGGCAGACAGTTGCTGGTCTGAGCTCTTATTGTGAAGGAAACAGGCAGACAGCTGCTGGTCTGAGCTCTTATTGTGAAGAAAACAGACAGACAGCGACTGATCTCAGCTCTTACTGTGAAAAGACAGACAGCTGCTGGTCTGAGCTCTTATTGTGAAGGAATGGACTCAGACAGACAGTTGCTGGTCTGAGCTCTTATTGTGAAGGAAACAGACACAGATGCTGGCCTGAGCTCTTATTGTGAAAGAAACAGACACACAGCTGCTGATCAGAGCTCTTATTGTGAAAAGAAAGACAGCAGCTGTTTCTTTTTGTCTTCACTCAAACTAAAGTTTATCAGCTTGAACTTTTAATGTGTCAGAGTGAGATGAAAAGTGTCAGCCTCCCTCAGTGTGTTTCATTATCTCACTGAGTCAGAAGCTGTTTGGTGGATCAGTTCCTCTGCAGTTTAACCACAGCAGCTATTCCTGTGATCCCATGACTCTTGTGGATCCAGCTGCTTGTCAGTGTGTGTGTGTCTCTGTTTGCAGTGTTGGTGTGTGAGCTGCATACTTTTTTCTCGCAAATTTGTCACTTTAAATCTCGTAAATCGGCAACTTTTTTTTTTTCTAGATTTGCCACTTTAATCTCGTAAATTTCCTACTTTTTTCTCGAAAAATTACCCCACTCACCCGGGTCCGTATTATTATTATTATTATTATAACTTTTTTCGTACTTGGCCCTAATACACCGTCTTACATTCCAACTGTTGATGTGTTATTTTAATAATAAAATAATACAATACATCATGATTATCTCATTGCAATGTTTACATGTTGCAATGTTTTGTTAACAAAGCCTGAAAGTCTATTTTATTTGTTTTGGTTGTAGTTTATTTATTTATGTTTTATTTATGTAGGATATTTTAATATTTCTTTTCCAGATTTCAATTCCAATGTTTAATACCTGTCACGATAACACCGTTTTTAGGACGATATATTGTACCAGAAACTATCAAGATAAACGATAGTATCGTTGTATTGATTGTTTTAGTTTTACAACCACATTAGAGCATAATAAGTTCATCCTTTTCCACAGCAATGAATTTTTAAATCTCGAGAATATTAAACATTGTAATTGAAATGTGGAAAAGAAATATTAAAATATCCTAGATAAATAAAACATAAATATATAAACTACAACCAAAACAAATGAAATGGACTTTGAGGCTCTGTTAACAAAACATTGCACTGATGTTAACATTATGTATTATATTATTTTATTATTAAATGTCATATAAACAGCTGGAATGGCTGCTTGGGAAATATAGTTGCTTTTTTCATTTTTCGTCAATTCATACTGCCTGTCAAACATTTGCAGCTTTACTTTAAACACAAAGAAGCGCAAAAAATCAGGCATGTAAACGACAATATATTGAGTCCACAAAAAAACCCATCATGTCCATTTTTATATATTGAGCGATAAGTCGATATAGTAATTATCGTGACAGGCCTAGCTAGTTTCAGACACTCAGCTGCTGATCCGAGCTCTTATTGTGAAAAGACAGACCGCTGCTGATCTGAGCTCTTATTGTGAAAATACAGGCCGCTGCTGATCTGAGCTCTTATTGTGAAAAGACAGACAGCTACTGATCTAAGCTCTTATTGTGAAAAGAAAAAGGAGGAAACAAAGATATAGAATCAGCTATAATATAATTTTCTGAGATAATCACTTGTTTCTGTCTGGTATGAGAACATGAAGCTGACAGAAATGTTATAATGTTGCCTTGGCAACTCCTCCTGAGTCATGAGACGGTTCATCAGCGTCTCTCGTCTCTTCAGTGAACACCAGATCGCCTGTTCTCCTCTCACTCTGTTAATAATCATTTATTAATAAACTTTTATTAATGCTGACTCGTGGTCCAGTGACTGAACAGATCAGTTCTCTCTGAAAGAAACATGAAGTTCTGATTATTGATTTACTCCAGCTCTGAATGTGATGTGGTCTGATGACCTGATGAAGATCCTGGTCTGGTCTTCGTCTCAGTGACTGGAAGGGAAAAAGTAAAAACTCCTCACAGAGAGAAATAGGATTCAACATAATGAACTATTAAATTATTACTTCAGCGTATCTACGTTTTTATTGCTTTAATCCCAGTGTAAAAAGTATCCGTATTACAAACTGTTGAGTCATTGAACAGAATGAACTCTGATCTGATGGTGAATCAGTGAATCTGAGTTCTTAGTGTGAAGGAAACAGACAGACAGCTGCTGGTCTGAGCTCTTATTGTGAAAAGGAAGACAGCTGCTGATCTGAGCTCTTATTGTGAAAAGACAGACAGCTTCTTATCTGAGCTCTTATTGTGAAGGAAACAGACGGATAGCTACTGATCTGAGCTCTTATTGGGAAGGAAAATTGTGTCAGTTATACCAGATGACGTATGTAGAGCGACAGAAATTGATGTTTACATAGCCAGACTTGCCCATCTCTACTTTGAGACTAAAATGCTCAATTCTGCTTCTGCAACGTTTTTCTGCAGCATGTTCTGACTCTGGCTGCTCACAGTCTACTGTGTGTGTGTATGTGTGTGTGTGTGTGTGTGTGTGTGTCTGTGTCTGTGTGTCTGTGTGTCTGTCTGTCTGTCTGTCTGTCTCTGTGAGAGAGTGTTGCTTGCTGCTTTGCTTCTCCAGTTCTCACTTTCTGCAAGATTATTTATTTTTACGCCTTAATTCCCCCCATGTCATTCAGCCACATACATCCACTGATTTTATGGGCAATAGACAAGCTGCTGCTGGTCTTTCAGCGGCTCCGCTGTCCCCCGGCTCGTAGCGAGATCACCGGCGTTACAGCAGCGAGCAGTAGCGGAGCTAGCTGGTAGATTAGGCTTTGGCCAAATCCTGTCAGAAGCAAGGCTAAAACATCCCTTTTCGTGGTGAAACAGGAGTTTAAAGTCAAACGTTGTTCTTCTTTTAAAATCAACTTTCGCTCTAAACTATTTAAAACGCCGTCTACAGCTAAAGAGAGTTTCGTGTCTGCTGCAGCCATGTTGGATCCGTAAGGAAACTACAAAACTACATGCTTCCGTCTGCCGAGTAGTACGCGTCATCGTCTTGCCGTCCCTCCCCGTTCTGTGATTGGATCCCTAAAACAGGGCTAAGAAACGGCCGTAGTCGCCAGACCGCCTGCAGGTTCGAAATGAGATCGAGCGCGCAAGGCATTATGGGTATACCCAGGCTAGTCCCCTTCAGTCCTCTTCAGTCCTCAGCTCAGTTTCTGTTTCCTTGTTGCTGTTTGCTGTTTGTTGTTTCTGCGGTTTCAGGCTTTTATTTTCAGACCTTTTTTTTTTTTTTTTAGCCTTATCTGAGAGTCTTGTGTTCCTGTTGTGTTCCTCTTCTCAGCAGTTAAACTCCAACAGTTTCACTTCAGTTTTATTTTCTTTAGGGATTTTATATGAGGCAGAAGGGTGTGAGCTGTATGAACATGTGAGGTTCTGATTGGTCCTGACTGTTTGTTTGTAAACAACCTGCTGCAGATCAGAGGAAATATTCTGAAAGACACAACCTTCAAATCCAAGTTTTTCTCTTCAAACTGAGACTAACTTCTGTTGTTGTAACTCGGCTAAAACACATTTCTTTAAACTGGACAGAAACGAAATAAAAGTCACCAGCAGCTTCTTTCCGTTCTAACCAACACAAACTCTCATTAGGACCAAACTAAACTGTAACTCAGTGATCCAGTCCTGTAAGTTATATTGTGATGCTTTTTGTAATTGTTTTGGAAACTTTGGAGCAATCTGGAACTAGAATTTCCTTCTGGATTAATAAAGTTCTATCTTATCCTATCTTATCTTAAGTCTCTGCAGCAGACTGACTCCTGGTGGCAGCTGCTGTGCACTGCTTTTATTGTGAAAAGACAGACAGCTGCTGATCTGAGCTCTTATTGTGTCAGCTGTCAGTTCAAACATACTGAAGGAGTAGCGGCTGAATTCATCATGCTATTGAAAATCAAACCTCTGATGACCCGTGGTTCTGTGATCCTCTGATCCTGTGGAGCTGTCCAGGCCCAGCTGAATCATTTAACCCTTAAAACAATAATATAAATCTAATTTAGAGCGTTTAAGGTGAGCTGCAGTGGTTGAAGGTTGATCTGTGATGGAGTTTTCTGAAGCCTTCAGGGCTCATCTTGAACATTTCGTAACAAATTGTATTGGTTCTAATGAAATCTCTGCAGGTAGCAACACATCTGAGCTCGTTGTTTCCGTAGAAGACAATCACTCTGATGTCTGACTAACTTTCCTCAGAAACAGAAAGCAGCAGATTAACACAGAACACGTTCAGACCTGAACACCTTTCTCTCTGACTGACTTCACTTATTATTATCTAACAACAAACAGCCTGAGCCTATGCAGCCTGCAGGAGGCGCAGCAGGTGGTGCAGGAGGAGGACCTGTGTCAGTGTCCTGCAGGAGGCGCAGCAGGAGGTGCAGCAGGAGGCACAGCAGGATGCGCTGTGTCAGTGTCCTGCAGGAGGCGCGCAGGAGTACCTGTGTCAGTGTCCTGCAGGAGGCACAGCAGGAGGCTCCTGCTGTCAGACTTCTCCTCCTCCTCCTCTCTTTCCTCCTCTTCCTCTTCCTCCTCCTTCTCCTCCTTTCTCCTCCTCCTCCCTCTCTCTCCTCCTCCTCCTCCCCCTCTCCCGTGCTGCCTGTAATGACCCTGCCCTTCCTGCTCTGAGGGGATTTCCCAGCATGCTTCCTTCAGGCTCTGTCAGTTTTTTCAGTGAGTCCGTGGTGCGTTCAGGGTCTGTGAACAGAGCGACTCTGTTCTCACGGCGTGTCTCTGCTCGCGCTTCTTACCACGGCAGCTTTTATCTGATACTTCTGGAAACAAATCCAGAAGAACAAAGAGTCAGTGAGAGCAGAGACAGCTTACCAACAGGCAGATATACAAACGTATACAATATTATACTTATAATACAGATATATAGAGAGTATTATACATATAAACCTACAGCTGGATGGATGAGACAAAGACAGAAACTGTTGCATCATGTTTGTTCTCGTCTCCTTTGACGATGCGTTCAGGTGATCCAGCGCAACTCGTAAAGTCAGGAACCTACAGTAAATAACATCCTGCAGGATGTAAACAATAATAAAATCTGCAGGACGTGTTTGTGAATGATTATAATATAATAAATATATTGCTGTGTGTGTGTGTGTGTGTGCGTGCGTGCGAGTGCGCGTGTGTGTGTGTGAATGTATGTGCATGCATGTGCGCGTCACATCCTGACACTAACATGACTCAGCATGGAGCTACAACTCCATTTCTCAGGAACATGACTGTGTATGATGACAACATGAATCAGACTGTTTCCTTCCATGTTTTGTTGCTGGTTTTAAACTCTGTTGTTGAGACTGTCAGCAGGAAGTGACACACATACACACACACCTCACAATTCTACATGTCAGCATTTGGACGCTTTTATCCAAAGTGACGAACATCCTACAACACAAGCAGAGATCTGACAGAAGACAACACGAGTCAAAGTGATGGGTTCAGTCAGAATCCATCAGGACAAGTTGTCAGACAGAGAACAGCTGTTTTATTGTTTTTTAATTATTACCTGCAGTAGAGACCTGTAGTAGAGACCTGTAGTAGAGACCTGGAGTAGAGACCTGCAGTAGAGACCTGTAGTAGAGACCTGCAGTAGGCTACGTTCAGACACTAGGGCTTAATGCTCAATTTGGATTTCTTTGTGGAATCCGATTTTTTTGCAAGGTCGTTCACATTTCCAATTAAATGCGACTATGTGATTTCCAGTGTGAACTTTAAACGTACCAAAAGTGTCCCGCATGCGCATTGGAGGACACGACGACGTCACACGCAGCAAGCGTGCTCAGTGTTTACGGAAGTAGCGGAAAACGTGGCCGCGAGCAGTAAAGCCAGATTTCCACTGGGTGCGTTACAGCCGTATGGTCAGGATTATCGCGTGTTCTCGTTATCTCGCGTATATATGGCTGGCTCGCTATGCTGCAGTGCCGCGGCTGTAATGCGCCCGGTGTGAATTGACGCTGGGCAGAAGACGGAGCAAAACCGCGGTGGAGCCGTTCCGCGGCTGTAACGTCAAAAGATCAGATATGTATCAGTTTTAGGACCACATATCCAAGGCCGCGTTCAGACTGCAGGTGAATCTGATTCAAATCAGATTCCTACTCAAATCTGATTTTTAGGGCTGACTGTCCACACTGTTTTTAGCAAGTGTCCAAATCGGATATGGCTCTATTCAGACTTGCCACATTATTGACTAAATAATTAGTGACTAATAAGGTCACTTCAGTATATTGGCCTTATCACTGTTTAGTAGAGGTGCAGAACATCTCAGACGCACCAGGGGAGAAACCGGGTGGATAGACTCCCCCGTCGGGCCCGTATGAGTCGGGCGCAGCTGCCGGTGGACACCTCGTCTCCGCGCTGCCCGTGCTACGCGTGCCGCGTAGAGTGACGTCACGGACAGTCAAAACCGATCTGAGTGTTTGGAGCGGTTCAGACTGAGACGCATCTGTCCAAATGCGATCTGAAACTACCTCCCAAAGGTGGTTTCGATCCGGTTTGCAAAAATTGGATTTCATGTGATTTGTGACTGTTCAGACTTCAAAAGAGCCATCCAGTTCCAATGTGGATGGGCTAAAAATCGGATTTTGGCTGGCAGTCTGAACGCGGCCCAAGTGGCCTGGATCGCATTTGAAAAAATCGGATCTGTGTCGTTCAGATTGTCATTAAAAGATCAGATGCAGGTCGCATAGGGGCGAAAAAATCGGATTTGGGTCACTTCAGGCTGCAGTCTGAACGTAGCCGTAGAGACCTGCAGTAGAGACCTGTAGAAGAGACCTGCGGTAGAGACCTGCAGTAGTTTGATGAGTTGGACTCATCATCATCAGAGAAACTAACAGGAAATACCAGCAGTTTATCTGGGTCACATCCTGTTCCTGCATAAACACATTGTCCTCCTGTCTGTCCTCCTGTCTGTCCCTCTGTCTTTGACAGTGTAGGACTGTAATGTTGTCAGGTAGACTCTCAGCAGAGCAGGTGTCCTCTTTGTTGATTCAGGCGGTCAGGTGTGTTGTGTTCAGGTGTGATGTGTTCAAGTGTGTAAGTGGGACAGAGACAGGGTGTGTCTCTCTGTGTGTGCTGCTGGACTGAAATCTGATCAAGTTATTATGACTCTGCTGGGAGGGAAACTCAGACAGACAGACAGACAGACAGACAGGTTGTGTTAAATGGTGAATAATGTGTAACACTCTAACTTGTCACCTCATGTTTTTAAATTGAAAAACATTTATTTGGCATTAATGTTCTTTAGAAAAATAGTTTATATATTTTATTGTGAAATCTCAGTGTAATGTGAGTCATGTGACTCTGATGTCGCTGATTTATTTTTACTCTGTGAATCAGTTTGAGCTGCTGTGGTGAAACACAGAGTACTCTGGGATGGACTGTGTGTCCACTGAGACACACTGAGACACACTGGGGGACACTGAGACACACTGAGAGTCTTCTTGTTGAACACAGAGACGTGTGTCCTCGTCCCTTCTAATCTGTCTCAGCTGTTTGTTTGTTTCATCTGTTCGGCTGTAATTTATTCTGAAATGACAAGTTAAATCTGTTTGTCCCTCAGAGCAATTTACAGTCATTACTGCTGAACTCTAAGGCCCCAGAGAATCAAATCTCTGTCCAAACCCTGTCCAAACTCTGTCCAAACTTTATTCAGTCTTTGTCCAGACTGTGTCCAAACCCTGTCCAGACTCTGTCCAGACTCTGTCCAAACTGTGTCCTCACTGTGTCCAAACTGTGTGCTAACTCTGTCCTAACTCTGTCCAAATTTATTCAGTCTTTGTCCAATCTCTGTCCAGTTTGTTTTAATCGTGGTGGAGATCTCAACGTGTCCACATCAGTTTGACACGTGTCTCAGATGATTCAGCAGATCATAATATCTGAAGTCTGTGGTTTGAATATTTGCCTCCCCATCACACAGTATATATTATATATTATTATATATGATATATGATCTGTGTGGGCTCAGAGATTCAATGACTGTCCCCCTCCTGTCTGTCCTCTCAGCTATCTGTCCTCTGCAGCTTCAGAATGTCTCGTCCTGCCGTCTGTCCTCTTAGCTGTCTTTCCTCCTGCAGTCTGTCTTCCTGCAGTTTGTCCTCCTGCTGTCTGTCCTCTGCAAGTCCAGAATGTGTCGTCCTGCTGTCTGTCCTCCTGCAGGCTCAGAATGTGTCCTCTTACTGTCTGTCCTCTCAGAATGTCTCGTCCTGCTGTCTGTCCTCTTGCAGTTTTTCCTCCTGCTGTCTGTCCTCTGCAGGTTCAGAATGTGTCCTCCTGCTGTCTGTCCTGTCAGAATGTCTCGTCCTGCTGTAAGATGTTTGTCCAGTCCTTCCTCAGCTCTCTGTGAGACATAACTCATAATAACTGCTGCTATTTCTGGATACTGATGCAGAGCTGCAACATTTCATTTTGGTTTCATTGTTCAACACACTGACACGTCCACACACACACACACACACACACACACACACACACACACACACACACACAGAGTGTCTGGTAGATCTGCTGAGTCAGTGACAATCTGAGCGCTCAGATAAAACAGATAATGTGTTTTTTGTATAATCTGTGTAAAATGTGTCTGTTGTTGTTTTCTCCTGATAAATATTAAATATAATCATTTATTTATCCTGCCGCATGTTATACAGGAAGGGTTTCTTTAACAAAACTCACCAAAATACTATAATAATAATGATAAAAAATAATATAGACAGAAAGTAAAAACATTCATTATCAACATTTTCTCAACTTTCTGGTGCATGATATGGACACACACACACACACACACACACACACACACACACACACACACACACACACACACACACACACTGAGCACTGTGATACGGCAGCGGACTCCCAGTAGTGTGTGTGTGTGTGTGTGTGTGTGTGTGTGTGTGTGTTCATGTTGTGCAGTTTGTTTGTGATGTGACTTCCTGTCTCAGACAAGCTGTAAACGAAGGAAAGAGAGAAAAGACTAAAGAATTCTTCCTCTCTGGTGTTTACGAGCTTCAGTCTCTGAAACACTCTGTTGTTTCGCAACAAAAGCTGTTGAAATGTTGTAGCTTTTAGTTTATACTGTCTATTAACCACCTCATTTTATTTAGGGTGTTAATGTGGTCATTAGGGTGTTCAGTGTGTTTTTGTAGGGTGTTCAAAGTGGTTTTTAGGGTGTTTAATTTGTTTTTTTTCAGGGTGTTTAATGTGGTTTTTAGGGTGTTCAGTGTGTTTTTAGAGTGTTCAGGGTGTTTATGGTATTGATTGTAGTTTTTAGGGAGAGAAGCAGTCCACCAGGCTCCAACAAGAATCATTAAATATGAGATACATTTACAGAATAAATAAACACACAAACTGACTAAAACACACTAAATACCCAGAAAAATCGCTTAAAACCCCTTATAACCACATTAAACACTATAAATGATGTTAAAGTTGAGTTGTGTTGTGCAGCAGGATGAGTCACAGGTCGTCACCTCTGTAACAAACAGGAAACACTCATTCCTCTCTGCCGACCCTCCTCTGGTCTGCTGCAGCTCCTGAAGTCTCAAAGCTCAGCTCAGATTCAGAAGCTCTGATTGTTTTACAGCATTAATGAAAGTTTATGCTCCTTCTCTCTGGAGTGACGTGTCTTCCTCTAATAAACAATCTATGCAGTTACTGCAGACACTAACCTGCTCTCACACACTTAACCTTCATCAGCTGCAGCTCAGTTAATCACAACAATAATATTAATGTGTTTCTTCTTCTCCTTCTTCTTCTTCTTCTTCTTCTTCTTCTTCTGTGGCTTCAGAGAAGCTGTATAACTCTCAGGGTCCCGAGCTCAGACGCTCTCTGTTCTCCCTCAAACAGCTCTTCCAGGTAACACACACACACACACAAACACAAACACATTATATAGATCCATTACACACAGAATGGAACATTTCATTCATTTAATTTCTTCTAATTATAATGATTATGGCTAACATTTAACGAAGATATAAAATTCAGTGTCTGAAAAAAAAATGTGAATATTAGAAAAGACAAATTTTGAAAATTATGTTTAACATGGAATTGTTGGACTCTGAAAAGTATATCCATCTATATGATTCAATACTTGGTTGACATGAACTACTGGAAATGGACTTTCCATCATATTCTAATGTATTGAGATGCACCTGTATACTTAAAACATGTTCAGCATGTTGGTGTCAGCCTTACCTGTATGGCCTGATCATTGTTTTTCATTTTGTCTCACTGGATCAACATTTAGAACCAAAAACACGCACAAAAACATAAAATCACACACAATCATGCTCAGTGAAGAAATGAACCAGTAATGTACCTCCAGATGGTGAACTCTCACACACACACACACACACACACACACACAGAGTTGTGTCTGAACATGTCTCTAACCCGTGTTGTGTCTGTCCTGTCCCTGTGTCTACAGGACGATAAAGACCTGGTCCCAGAGTTCGTGGCCTCTGAAGGTCTGACGTGTTTCATCAAAGTCGGAGCAGAGGCTGACCACAACTACCAGAACTACATCCTGAGAGGTGAGACTCCCTGACCTGCTGCAACACACTGCATGAGTGTCAATCAGTCAGAATCAGTCAGCTGACTGTTCACTGCTCCCAACAGCTCATTAAATCTCTCTTTCGGATGTCTGAGGTGACAGTTTAGGAACATGTTGTGTCAGTGGACAGCAGAGGTCAGACAGCGCTGTGTCTCTGATCAGACCAGCAGAGACAAGTCTGACATCAGCGTAGGCCCGGCCACCAGATCTACAGGAAAACTATAGTTTTACATTCACAAACTGCAGCAGAATTTTTTTAAATTGCAGTGTTGATAGTTTTGCGCTCAAATCTTTTTTATTACTCTTTGACTGAATGAGAGACATGTCCACCCTGTGATGGTCCATCTGAACTCCTGATGTTAACAGACTGAAGCTGCAGATCAGCAGCTCTCAGATCAGATCAGCAGCTCTTCGTCTGAAGACTCAGAGGACGGAAACAAACCACAGAGAGCTGAGTCATACATCTGGAGCTGCTGGAGATGACTGTGGAAACATGAAACATGACACTGACCTGTCTCTCTGTCTGCCTGTCTGTCCCTCTGACCCTGTCCCCCTGTCTGTCCCCCTCAGCTCTGAGTCAGATCATGCTGTTTGTGGACGGGATGAATGGGGTGATCAACCACAGTGAGACGGTGCAGTGGCTCTACACTCTAACAGGAAGTCTGGTGAGTCTTAAGATCAGATTAGAACGGATCGATCAGGTTTGGACTGATTGATTCACAGTAAATATCAGAGATGTTATTGAGGCGTCTGTCCATCTGATCCATTTCATCACTATAAATCATCCTGGGAAACCTGGGAAATACTGAGTCAGTAGATGGATGCACTGTGTTCCCTCTGTCTGAACTCAATCTATTCAGTCTGAAAACATATTTTCAAATGTAACCTGAACCGAAGGGGACAGATAATACAGCGTGAGACTCTCAGACAGAAGAAGACTTTCACCTCAGACGTCTCCTGTTAAACAGAAACGTCTTTAAATGGGTGAAAGTCTGAACCGTGAGTAAGTTCAGAACAAATGAGTCAGTTTAATATCAGAGCAAAGCAGAGACGCCACCTGGTGGTCACCCACTGAACATCTCTCTGTCTGTCTCTCTATCTGTCTCTCCGTCTGTCTTCAGTCTCGTCTGGTGGTGAAGACGTCTCTGAAGCTGCTCATCGTGTTTGTTGAATATTCGGAGTCCAACAGTCCTCGACTCATCAACGCTGTCAACACAGTGGATGAAAAAAGAGGTACACACACTCAGACACACTGACACACACACACACACACACACACACACACACACAAACATACACAAACATACACAAACATACACTTTAAATGCTACACAGGACTGGCTTTAAAACATTTAAACTATAAAAGTCAGCAGCGTTCAGCTTCTCTGCTGCACCAGACTCCATAGAGAAAACTATTGTTTTAACAGCAGTGTTCTTGTTCTTCAGACCTGACAAAGCATCAATTCAGACTGTTTCCACATCAGCATCGTGTTGTAGTTCTTTCAGCACCTTTAGATTCGTTTATTCACGTTAAATCACAGATAATATATTCATCCTAATTAATGCGTACTGATTCAACATAATACTAGACAAATAACATAAGATGATGAGATTCAACTTTATTGCCATTGAACAGAGTAACAAGTACTAGGACAACGAAATGAACGTGAATGTATCCCTTAATTTATACCTTAAATTATGTAAAATCTTCAGGAAACTTTGCATAATTTGTTGTGTTTTGAACTCTTAAAAACTCCTGAAACTGTCAAAAGTGGAACACTGGGGGAAAAAATCTGGAAAGACTAGTTAACATAAAAATAAATAAAAAAGGAAACCAACAAAAAAAAACGTTTAAACAGTTTAAAAATAAGTTTAAAATAGTAAAACAAAACAATAAAAAATAAAAACCAGTAAAAATAAATAAATAATTAAAAAAACAATTTAAAGTCAGTTTAAAAAATAAAACACCGTACAAACCATGCTAAAAACAACTGTCAAAAGGACGTTTATAAAAAACAATAAAAATAGTTTTAAAAAACACTAAAAACAACAGTTAAAAACAATGAACAAACAAACAAACAAACAAACTCTTAAATTGTTTTTAAAATTTTATAAAAAGAGGTATAAAATACAGTAAAAAAAACGGTTAAAACATCTTTTAAAAACTGTACAGTGAAAAAAATTATAAAAACGATATTCATTGATTTATAACTCTGCTGCACCAGACCTCATTCAGGAAACCAACGTTTAAAAATTGTTCACAAAATTGTTTGTAAATTGTTTGTTTTCAAATAGTAAAACAAAACAATAAAAACTGTATAAAGTAAATTCAATAAAACATGTAAAAGCCAGTAAAAATAAATATATAAATAAAAACCTATTTAAAAACAGTTTAAAAAAATAAAACACAGTACAAACAATGCTAAAAACGAAAAACAACTGTAATGTATGTAAAAAACAAAAAATGTAAAAAAAGTTTAAAAGTGGTTATAAAAAAACACTAAAACAAACTCTTAAATAAATTGTTAAAATGGTTTTGAAAAAGGTACAAAATACAGTAAAAAACACTTAATGTTGGAGTTATTTCATCACCTTTAGATCCGTTTATTCACATTAAATCACACATAAATCTCTTTATCCTGGTCTGTAGGTGTGAAGCCGTGGAGCTACATGATGGAGGTTCTGGAGGAGAGAAACGGGTCGGACACAGAGCTGCTCATGTTCGCAATGACGCTCATCAACAAGGTAAACAAACAGTCAGAGAGGTAAACAAACGGTCAGCAAGGTCAACAAACAGTCAGTCAGAAAGGTAAACAGTAAGCAAAGTAAACAAACAGTCAGCAAAGTAATCAGTCAGCGATGTAAACAAAGTCAGAGAGGTAAACAGTCAACGAGGTAAACAGTCAGAAAGGTAAACAAATGGTCAGCAAAGTAAACAGTCGGTCACCAACGTTAAAAAACAGTCAGCATCGTTAAAAAAACAGTCAGCAGGGTAAACAGTCAGCAAAGTAAACAAACAGTCAGCAAAGTAAACAAACAGTCAGAGAGGTAAACAGTCAGCAGGGTAAACAAACGGTCAACAAGGTAAGCAAACAGTCAGCAAGGTAAGCAAACAGTCAGTGAGGTAAACAGTCAGTGAGGTGAACAGTCAGAAAGGTAAAAAAATGGTCAGCAAAGTAATCAAACAACCAGTGAAGTAAACAAACAGCCAGCGAAGTAAACAAACAGCCAGCGAGGTAAACAGTCAACAAAGTAAACAAACATTCAGCGAGGTAAAAAACCAGTCAGCAATGCAAACAGTCAGCAAAGTAAACAGTCAGCGAGGTAAATAAACAGTCAACAAGGTAAACAAACAGTCAGCAAAGTAAACAGTCAGCAAAGTAAACAAACAGTCAGCAAAGTAAACAAACAGTCAGTAATGTAAACAATCAGCAAAGTAAATAAACAGTCATCAACACGTGTGTGTGTGTGTGTGTGTGTGTGTGTGTAGACTCTGGCGGTGCTTCCTGATCAGGACTCGTTCTACGATGTGACTGACAGTCTGGAGCAGCTCGGAATGGAGACTATCATCCAGAAACACATGAACAACAAGGGGACCGAGCCAGACCTGAAGGCTCAGTTCACCGTCTACGAGGTGACAACAACAACATAAACATCACAGGTACAGTCTAGACAACAAATACGACAGCGATGACAACAGTCTCTGTGTGTGTGTGTGTGTGCGTGTGCGCGTGTGTGTGTGTGTGTGTGTGTGTGTGTGTGTGTGTGTGTGTGTGTGTGTGTGTGTGTGCAGACAGCTCTGCGGAATGAGGACGGTGATGTTGAGGACTCGTCTCTCTCGCTGCGTAAAGAAAGAAGAAAGTTGGCGGTCGGCGAGGCGGAGGGCCGTAAAAGTCGCCGCTCGTCGAGTCAGAACCTCCCGGACCTGCTGGCGTCCTCGGCAGGCTCCTCCCCCTCTGCCTCGCCCACGCCTCCCACTTTCCCCTCCCCCTTCAGCCCCGTGTCCCCCTCTGCCGCTAACACGCCAGTCTCCCCGTCCGTCTCCTCCGCCTCCTCGCCGAGCCCCACGGTGGGCAGCAGGGCCTCGTCCCCGCTGACCTCTGACCCCGGCAGCCCCGCCTCCAGTCCGTCCGGATCCCAGAGAGGTTCCCCGCTGCCCCCCCACATGGCCCCCAACGGCCCTGCCACCACGGAGCAGGACGATAAGTCCCCATCCAGCCCGTAAGTACACACACACACACACACACACACACACACACACACACACACACACACACACACACACACACACACTGATCCTGGTCCTGTTTCCGAACCCCAACCCAATCCTGATCCTTATCCTGATTCTCATTCTGATCCTGATCCTTATCCTGATTCTTATCCTGATCCCGATCCTTATCCTGATCCTTATCTGATCCTGATCCTGATCCTTATCCTGATTCTGATCCTGGCCTGGAGTCTCTGAAAATCCAGTCAGTTTAGTTTGGTTTTAATAAAACAGAATGAACGATGTTTGTGTCGATGAAGAGAATAAAGTTAAGTCTCTAAAACAACTTTCAGAAACATTTAAAGAGTTCATTTGAACATTTCACATAGAAAACAGACTCAAAGTTTCCTCACTGGAATTAAAAAATGAAACTAGTGGGCGGGACCAACGCTGAGACTCGTCTCTATTGATCAGTCTGATGAGCAACAGGTTGTTTACAGCATGGTTTATATACATTTTTAACATAAATGTATTTTACCTGCATCAGAACATTTTTTTACTCTCGGACCTGTTCTGTCTGTTTGATTATATAGAAAAGACCCAAAAGTAAATAAAATAATTTTAATAACAAGTGATTGTTCAGTTGAACTGGACTGACATATACAGTCATGGAACAATTATTAGACCCTTGTTTTCTTCAGTTTCTTGTTTATTTTAATGTCTAGTACAACTGAAGGTACATTTGTTTGGAAAAAAAAGAATGATATAAGGATTTTTTCCACGACTGTAGATGACCAAAAAAGACAGAAAATGACAAAAAATTGTTGTAAAAATTATGAAAAAATTACACAAAATTATCAAAATAGAAACAAAATGACCAAAAATAGATGGAAGAAATGACTAAAAAAAGACACAAAATGGCAAAAAACACAGTCATGGAAAAGTATTATACCCTTGTTTTCTTCACTTTCTTGTTCATTCTAATGCCTGGTACAACTAAAGGTACATTTGTTTGGACAAATATAATGATAACAACAAAAATAGCTGATAAGAGTTTAATTTAAGAGCTGATATCTAGACTTTCTCCATGGTTTTCTTCATATTAAGCAAAATCATCATCAAAGACATTTCTTAAATATCAATATAATTTAAAGTTTTTGGATGTATAGATGTGATCTGCAGGAAACATTAGATTTTTTTCCCCAAACTGACTTTTAATGTTGAAGTAAATAATTAAATAAACCAGCAATTGCTTTAACATTAATATTTCAGATCGATTCAGCTTATGGATTATTGTGAAAAATATCAAACCAAATTTCATTTATGCAACATTGCAGAGAAATCCAAAGGCTTCACTCACAATACACTTTTATTTTGTGTTGTTTGTCTTAACGTATTGAAAACCAATGAAGTTTTGGAAAGTAAGAATAACATTGAAACATGGTTGGATTGATTTTCTAAAAGAATAAGTAAGTATAAATGATAAGTTTCCAGTGTGTAGTTGTGGACATTGATGAAACTTTTTTTTTTCAGTAAAGAAACTCTTTTCTTGATAATGATTTTGGTTATTATGAAGAAAACCATGGAAAATGTCTAAATATCAGTTTTTAAATTAAACTGTTATCAGCTATTTTTGTTGTTATCATAATATTTGTCCAAACAAATGTACCTTTAGTTGTACTAGGCATTAAAATGAACAAGACATTGAAGAAAAAGGTTGGTCTAATAATTTTTCCATGACTGTAGAAATGTCCCTGATAACTTCAGATCAGTGAATTCGACAGAACATCAGTCTGACGGTTTCTGATGAGGAAAAAGGTGCAAAATGTGACATTTTGAGTCCAGCAGACTGTTGGAACAAAGAGACAGTAAAGTCTGACTGTCAGACTCTTTCCAACATGAAGCTGATTAATCTGTGTCACCTGGTTAATTTAATCCAGCTGCCAGCTTCAGTGATTTCTGGTCTGATGAGAGAAATAAACGAAGAATGAAGAGAAAACAGCAGAGCCGACCATGTTTCAGATGCAGTAACATGATTATTCTAACGACCAACCAAACCAACAGAGCTGCAGCTCAGATCTTATCTGAGGAACGGCTGTTTGTTTCCGTCCTGGTCTGCAGGAAGTCTCTGAGCGTTACCAAGTTTAGAGTGACACGCCGACCAGGAAACGTGTTTTATCTGGAAACCAGTTCCCTCTGAGTTAAAGCAGCAGGAATGTTTCTGCTCGGGGAAAATGTTTGTGCAGGAACAGCAGCGATCATTACATGGCGACTCTTTAACCTCAAGTTCAGATTTTAACCTTAAAAAGTGAAATAAAACTCAAACATTCAGTATCAGAGAGATCAGATCTGATTAATCAGGGCCACTTTACTGTCCTCTGCTGTCCTCTATTGTCTTCTGCTGTCCTCTACTGTCTTCTGCTGTCCTCTGCTGTCCTCTCCTGTCCTCTGCTGTCTTCTGCTGTCCTCTACTGTTTTCTGCTGTCCTCTGCTGTCTTCTGCTGTCCTCTACTGTCCTCTGCTGTCCTCGACTGTCGTCAGCTTCTGTTTGTTTGAGTTCAAACCTTCCAGTGTTTCTGCCTTGTGTGGAGCTGAAATCATGGAAGTCACATTAAAACTAAGTCCCTAAAGTTTCTGAAACCAAAGAAAACAATCAGGAGTGTTTGTGAATATTTATCATTTACATTTTCAACTTTTTTTTGTTTTTTAGATCAATCGACAGAGAAAATAACGATCAGATTAATCAATAATAAGAATAAAGATAAGTTGCAGCTGTGATCACTCAGGAACAGTCTAAGGTCTCTGCATCTGTCTGGGTTCTGTTCTGGTTCTGTTCTTGTTTTGGTGACTTGGTGGTGGGTTCCTGTCTCTGACATCACTGCTGTCCCCCCCCTCCTTCCTTTTGGTGTTTCTCGACCAGTAGGAGTCGCTCTTTCCTCAGCCACCACATGTCTGCTCTGGGTCTGAGCAGGAAGTCCAGACTCTTCTCCAAAACCAGCTCCATCTCTGAGGAGCCTTCAGCCGGACACAGGTCTGTAAAGAGTCCTGTTAGCTGCATCTGCAGGTCTGCAAAGAGTCCTGTTAGCTGCCCCTGCAGGTCTGTACCAGAGTCCTGTTAGCTACCCCTGCAGGTCTGTACCAGAGTCCTGTTAGCTGCCCCTGCAGGTCTGTACTAGAGTCCTGTTAGCTCCCCCTGCAGGTCTGTACCAGAGTCCTGTTAGCTGCCCCTGCAGGTCTGCAAAGAGTCCTGTTAGCTGCCCCTGCAGGTCTGTACCAGAGTCCTGTTAGCTGCCCTTGCAGGTCTTTACCAGAGTCCTATTAGCTGCCCCTGTAGGTCTGTGCATAGTCCTGTTAGCTTCCCCTGCAGGTCTGTACTAGAGTCCTGTTAGCTGCCATTGCAGGTCTTTACCAGAGTCCTGTTAGCTGCCCCTGCAGGTCTGTACCAGAGTCCTGTTAGCTCCCCCTGCAGGTCTGCAAAGAGTCCTGTTAGCTGCCCCTGCAGGTCTGCAAAGAGTCCTGTTAGCTGCCCCTGCAGGTCTGTACCAGAGTCCTGTTAGCTGCCCCTGCAGGTCTGTACCAGAGTCCTGTTAGCTGCCCCTGCAGGTCTGTGCATAGTCCTGTTTGCTGCCCCTGCAGGTCTGTACCAGAGTCCTGTTAGCTGCCCTTGCAGGTCTTTACCAGAGTCCTGTTAGCTGCCCCTGCAGGTCTGTACCAGAGTCCTGTTAGCTACCCCTGCAGGTCTGTACTAGAGTCCTGTTAGCTACCCCTGCAGGTCTGTACTAGAGTCCTGTTAGCTCCCCCTGCAGGTCTGTACCAGAGACTTTGAGTCAGGGTTATTATTCATGGACCTCAGGTGGAATCTCCTGACCCGGTAGACTGTCAGAAACACTTTGACCTGACAAACAACAAATGTACACAGCCTGCAACAGAGGAATGAACTGGCAGAAAACAATGTTTGGAAACCAAAAGTCTTCACTCTGTTCTGTTCACTCATTCTGTGTGTGTGTGTGTGTGTGTGTGTGTGTGTGTGTGTGTGTGTGTGTGTGTGCGTGTGCGTGTGCGTGTGCAGCTCCTCAGACGTCTCCTCTCATCAGGAGTTCAGCAACAGGACAGAGACTAAAACCAGTTTAAAGTGAGTAAAGAACTGTTATAGAAAGAACTGTTATAGAAAGTTGATGCTGCAGATTAATGTTAGTCTTGTTTTTTTTATTGTTGTTGTTTTTTTTAAACATTCTTCATGTTTAACAGACACACAGGGACCGGTCTAACTTGTGTCTGTGCAGAGTTTCACGAGTTTAACCCTTTACAGCTCTGATATCAGCTGCTGATACAGCGAGTTTTACATTATCTGCCTCTTTATGTTCTGATGATTTCTGTGTCGTCTCTTGTTTCTTCTGGTTCTGCTGTGGATCTTTGGTTGATAATCTCCTCATCAGTATTTTATCATTTCGAGAGGATCATCATCTTCTGACCTTTTCTGGATTATTTTCTAATATTTTTCTAATACGTTTCTGGCTTTATTTTGATAATTTCTTGACGACCTCTGGATCTTTTGTGGATCATTTATGAGTAATATGTTTATAATTATTGCATTATCTTTGTATCTTCACTCTTTATTTCTACTGGAGTATTTTTCTGTTGTCTGTATGTTTCTGTTTCATTTCTGGATTATTTGTAGGTTTCTGGATTGTCTTTGGATCAGATCTGGATAATTTATTTAGTTTCTGGATCTGGTTTGTTGATTTATGGATCCTTTTTTTGAGTCAAAGAACAGACAAGAAGAAGAGCTTCTGTCTGTCTGTCTGTCTGTCTGTCTGTCTGTCTGTCTGTCTGTCTGTCTGTCTGTCTGTCTGTCCGTCCGTCCGTCTGTCTGTCCGTCTGTTATAACATTATAATAACTTTATAATGTTTGTCTGCTTTAATCTTTTTCTCCTCCATCTTTTCTCTTCTCCTCCCTCGTTCCTCCCCAAGCTCTGGGGAGGAGGACCAGCCCTTCTGGTGAGTACACACCTTCCTCCTCCTCTCCTCCTCTTCCTCTCTCTCCTCCACTACCTCCTCCTGCTCCTCCTCCTCCTCCTCTCTCTTCTCCTCCTCCTCTTCCTCCTCCTGCTCCTCGTCTCTCTTCTCCTCCTCCTCCTTCTCTGTGTCAGTTTGATGCTCAGCTGCATAAAACGTGTTTATGATCTTTAAATTTCGGCTTTGTTGGTTTTATATTGTTAAAATAAGTTTTTATGCAGCTGAGAAGTTTCTTCAGTTTTGAGGTGTTGAAGTGTCCAGCTGCTGTCAGAGCAGAGAGGATGCTGGGAAACTCTGTGTGTGTGTGTGTGTGTGTGTGTGTGTGCTTTCACTTCATACATAGTGAGGACCGGAACACGTTTTTAACCAACTGTAAAGGCTTGTTTGAGAGTTCAGACTTTGTTTTAGACCTGTCCAACAAAACAGAATCCTGCCTTATATATATGTGTGTGAGTGTGCGGTGCTCAGCTCTGTGTTGTGTCTCTGCAGCTCAGATGACTGTAATGTAAATCAGGACAAGCCGGTTCTGAGAAAGTTTCAGTAAGTACTGCTGCAGCCCCAAAGCATGCTGGGAGCTGGAGGAGGCTGGCTGGGCTGGTGTGTGTGTGTGTGTGTGTGTGTGTGTGTGTGTGTGTGTGTGTGTGTGTATTGCTGGTGGCTCTGTGTGTGTTTGGGTGTAGTCTAATCTCTGGTGTTGATCAGTTGTTGTGTTTTGCAGTGATGAAGGGGTTAATCTATAGATTCTTTGTGTTCAGACTCTAATCCGTCTCCTCCTGAACATGAAGAAGATGTAGAATATCTGCAGACTTTTACTTTGAAAAGCTGGACTGTGGTGCTGGAAAATCAACAAATCAAAGTGTTTGATCAGTGTAATTATGTGATCAGCATTTGTTCCCCGAGTGTCGCCTGCAGGCAGAGACAGGCTGTGTCTCACCTGTCCTTGTGTCCCTCCGTGTCCCTGCAGAGACACTTTCCTGCGCAGCCTGGCCGCCACGCAGTGGGAGAAGAAGAGAAGGAGTAAGGACCTGAGCAAGGCCCGGCTGTCCTTGTCTGATGATGTCATGACTCCGAACCTGCAGCCTGCAGAGCAGGGCAGCAGTGACCCGCCTGAGCAACTGTCCCGCCAGGGTCAGCATGTTTTATCATTATTATTATTATGATTATTATTATTATATAAAATTATTAGTTTGTTAATTACACGTGTGTATGTGTCTGTGTGTGTAGTCTCCAGCAGCGTGGACACTAACGGACACTCAGACTCCCAGAATGCTCACGGTGAGGGTATATTACATTACATGACCATTACTGTCAGCCTCAGTGTAGAGCGCCCTCTGCTGGAGGTCAGGAGTCACTGTGCTGCTTTGTATAAATCAGCATTTTAAAAACAGTAAGAGATTTTATAATATAAGATAACATATAACTTTATTCATCCTGCAGTGGGGAAATTTAGTCGTCACAGCAGCTCAAGAAACAGACAGATACAAGAACAGAATAAGAATATACAAAATAAGACATATACATACTTTCTATACACATTATATACATACGTTTATGCTATTTGGCATTAAATATTAATATATATTATTGTGTTGTTTGTTTTCCTGATTGCATTTTACAGATATTGCATGTTGGAAAAAATATATTTTAGCATGTTAAATATGTTAAATAAGTTCTTGCATGTAGTGGTATGAACATCAATGAATAAATATATTTAATATATTTGTTTGTCAGTTAAAGTTTCAGTGTAACAGATTGTTAACATGATCACATGGAGGGGACACCTGCATGATCAGATTCATCCAGTTCTCCTCTGATGACTAAAGTGTTCACTGTGTGTGTGCAGCTCCTCCGGTGCAGCGTCAGTGCAGCACTCTGTCTAATGACCGCAGGTTTCTCCTCGACATGCTCTACTCTAAAACACCCAGTAGTAGCACCGCCGCCACCACCGACACCAGCGAAGAAGGACACTTCCTGCCCAGTAAGGACATGCCGCTCTGCTTATATATATATATATATATATAGATATATATATATATTATATCAGCTACAAATACAGAATAAAATAACTGACGGCTGTTTACTGTTGGAAACTTCTGCTGCAGACTTTTACTGTTTTTCCTGATTATTTCTACAGTTTGCCACTTAAATATAATTGTCTGTCTGTATGTCTTCCCTCTCTCCTGTCTGTCTGTCTGTCTGTCCTCCTGTCTGTCTGTCCTGTCTCAGGCGGTGAGCTGGAAGGACGTGGTCGTGTCTCTGAGCGTTTGTCCAATCTCAGAGCTCTCTCTGTGGAGCCTAGCAGCCCAACAGAGAGCAGCGCCTCTCGCAGGGCCGAGCTGGAAGGACTGGAGGGGACGGCACAGGCAGCCAGGATCAGACTGGAGCAGGTCACACAATACACAATATATGCAATACACCAAATATACACAATGTATAATACACACAGGTAGCCAGGAGCAGGCTGGAGCAGGTCACACAATACACAATATACACAATATACACAATATACACAATACACAATACACAATACACACACACACACACACACACACACACACACAAACAATATACAATACACACACACAATACACACAATATACAATACACACACACACAATACACACAGAAAATACCCTATTTATTCCTTTTTTATAGATGTATTGATGTATATTTATGGAATTCCCAATTACAGGATTTAAAAGGTTGTACAGACATTAATAGATTTAAACAAATGTATAAATGCAGAAAAAATTGTCAACATGTACTAGAATCTTAAACTGATTGTTTATGATCAGTTGTTTTTTTTTGGTCTTTTGTTTTTGAGATGATAACATGTGCTTGTATGGGTTTTTGTTTGTTTTTGTCTTGTTTGTTTTTGTTGTTTTAAGTGTTTTGTTAAAGTCAAAGTTTTGTTGGTGTAGGCTACTGAAAATCCATTGTATGTGATGTCAGACCATCTTTTTTTACTTTTATTGTTCAAGTAGGGGGCAGACAAACATAAGAAATGTTTTCTTCTTGCTGCTCCTTTCTAATCATGAAGGTGTAGAGTGTGTCTCTGTACACATTTTGTTGTCCACTTTCATGAAAGGAACAAAATAAATAAATAAAATAAAAATAAAAAAATAGATTAGATAAGATTAGATTGTAACCCCGAGAGCCAACCTCAATTGGAAATAAGGTGGCGTGCCATCCTGCAAGGACCTCCTCTTCAATCAGGTCCTGGTACTTAACTGGCTAATCTGTCTTCCCAAGGCACTGTTAATTCAACTACGACAATTGTTTTCAAACTTCTTGAGAGAAGGATCATATCCGGTCGGAGTATGGTTGCCACCACCTATTGAGGGAAGACCAGCTTCCTCTTTAGGTTCATGTACAGCTCCCAATCTGTTGCTTGATGCAGAATGGATGGTGGGTTGTTGGGACTTTTTGCCTTGGGAGACTTACTACCCTCTCCTTGGAAGGTTGTGAATCTGGGCGGTGGTGCCAGCTGTTTATTGGCAATAACTCTCTGCCACTCAGTCCACTTGGCGACCTCGGTAAAGACTTTGTTGTGTCTCCATCTATAGCAGCCACCCGCAAGAGCCCTTGGACAGCTAGACAGGATGTGGTTCAGGGTGAAAAAACACATTGACTGCAGGATGAATCCTCCTCCATGCCCAAAATCTTCAAGTTACTTGGGGTGGGTAAGAGATTAGCCACAGCACGCAGCAGGAAGTTCATCTTCCTCTGGTCCGTACCCCAGAGCTCCTTCCATGACAGCGGCCTCTCGAGTACCTCCTCCCACTGAATCCAGCGGGCCTGGGAGGCTAGTCCTACCGCTTTAACATGGTGGTCTTCCTCTGCAGTGGCCCGGACCATTTGCACCACCAGCTCCCTTCTTCCTTGTGCATCAGCTTTTGCCCAGCTCTTGGTGCTGTAGTTGCCAAGGCCCAGGCGTCCCTGACACACTGTGCTGACGATTTCTTGGTGCCTCCAATAAGTTTCTGCCTCCTTCACTGCTTCCAGAGGATTCCATTTTATGCCACAGCTGATGGCGTTACTTGCGTGACGAACTTTCTTGTCCTTGGACAGTAAGAGTGTACAAGCTGCCCTTGCCTTGTTTGCCTTGAATTCCTAAACAACGGAGGACAATGGTAGCCGGAGCTTTGATGTTTTACTGTAGATGTTAACTGAACTAAAAGCTGAGGGGACACCCAACCACTTTCGGATGAACCTACACATTCTCTCCATTCCTTCAACCTTGGTTAGTGGGAAATCATACAGCAGGAATGGCTTGGTGTGATGTCGTACTGGAAGCACCACAGATGAACCTGCCCAGCAGCAAACTATCTTCGATTTTCCTCAACCACTATTTTAGGTGAGCTCTGGTCTCTTTGAGATTCCCACTGTCCTTCAGGGTGTTGTCATAACTCTTCCCCAAACACCGGATTCCTTGTCCCTGGATGGTTTGGATCTCTGACCCCTGGATACTGAAGGTATTCTTGGACAGTTTCTCCTTCATTAGGCACAGGCTCCTGGATTTCCCAGGCTTGAAATGCATGCATGCCCAGATGGCCATCTTATCCAACGGGCTCAGAACCCATCATGTCCCCTGAACAGATGGGGTCATCACAGTGATGCCATCCATGAGAGCCCTACTGGCCGGATGCCTTGTCCTGTCGTCTGCCGTTGGCCCTCTGCTCTGCATTCCTCCGGCTTTAAGTAGCAGGGTCATTGCATGCACAAACTAGCTTGTGCGCTACATTTAGGTATGCTTTTGCTATGTCTAACCAGACCACTAAGAGAGGGCCAATTAAAGACGTATGCTCCAAGCATCCCGAGTAACCTGTGACTCCTCCTTTCTAGACGCTTGCGTCAACATAGCTGTTGGTGAGTAAGTACGAGGTTAACTTTATAGCGATAAATGAACAGGAGACTTTCCCCATCGAGACCTTTTGAATTCAGCTCTTAGAGATGAAGCAGCCCTCGGCGAGTGTCCGAAGCCAGGGTTCCTGCTTCTTCTTCCAAAGTGTATGCAGAAGTGTGGCCAATCTCTACATAACTAATCTAAAAGACTATTTACAGTGGAAATGTGGGTGAAAAATAATGTATAACAAAATGGCTGACGATGGGTGGTCATTTAAGTAAATCAAAATGGCGGAAGCCCTTTTGTTCTTGAAGAACAATAGACCATGCAGCCTTGAAAGTCTATATGTTGTAGGAAGCCAGATAAGTATATTTTATGTGGATTAGTGTGTGAGCAAATCAAATTAGTTATAGTTAATTTACATGTACAACTTGAGGTATGCAGAGCAAGATTAATCATGCAACTTCAAATGATCTTGCTACACAAAATATCACAACAAATATACTTTAACACATAACAGATCAACACCATTAATTAAAGCTTAACAACTTGTTCTTGCTTGTACTTACTGCCCAGTACTATACCACAGAGTCCAGTGTTGAAAGGGGGAAGCAGAAATCCTTTTGAAGAAGAATCCGCTCCTGGTTGGGTTTTGGTGTTTCCAGAGTTATTGGCTCCAAAAGCTTGGTGAAGGTCTCTGTGATTATATCCAGTATAGATCACAGGCAGGAAACTTAGGTGGTGGGCCCAAGCTTGGTTTGGGGCCTTGCCGGCCTTCCCTTAGAGCTGGGGAGAGAGGGAGATTGTCTGGTCTTCTGGAGTGCAGACTAGGCCAGCAGCGGTGCTGACCCTCCCAGGGAGAAGAAAAGAAGAGAGGGAAGAAATGGTTGCAGGAGACTTTTGTCTCTACCTGGGAATTGTATTTCCTGTTGGTATTAGCCAATGAGACGCCTTTAGGTATATGCAGATACCTGTGGGGGTGGGGGTCGTTTGTCTTTGTTTGGAGGGGAACAAAGAGAGACCTCCATCTTGGAAGCATGAAAAGAAATTATTGACACAATTCTCAATGCATTCAGTCCATAAATCCAAATGAAACTTGTGAAATAGCTGTGACCCCTACACTTGATACACAGTTTCCACCATCACTTTATGATATGTAGTGATTTATTGATTTATAGATGTATTGATGTATTAACCCCTGACTGTCCCTCAGACTCGTCAGCTGCGGCAGCAGAGCAGCATCGACACTGAGAGCCATGCCCTGCGGCTGGAGGCCACCCAGCTGACGCCGCTGGCCCGGGGCGGCACTGGAGGCCCTGGTGGTGCCGCAGACGCCTGGAACCAGCTGCAGCTGAGTGCCGCCGCGCTGAAGATCAAAGACTTGGACTTCTCTGACCTGCTGGATGAGGAGGACATCGACGTACTGGACATGGACACCTTCGACTCCTCGTCCTCCTGCATCTCCGGCCTCCCTCCTCCTCCTCCTCCTCTTCCAGGCCTCGCTGGAGCTCCTCCTCCTCCTCCCCCTCCTCCTCCTCTTCCAGGAAGTCTGGCCCCGCCCCCACCCCCTCCTCCTCCTCCTCCCCCAGGTGCCCCTCCACCTCCTCCTCCCCCCCCCTCTTCCTCACCCTTGGCGGCGACGGCGTCCTCAAAGCTGAAGAAGAAGACAGTGAAGCTGTTCTGGAAGGAGCTGAAGCAGGCTGACGGGCCGCAGAAGTGTCGCTTCGGTCGCGGGACGGTGTGGGCGTCGCTGGACAAGGTGGCGGTGGACACTTCCCGACTGGAACACCTGTTTGAGTCCAAGGCCAAGGAGCTAGCTGTTGCCAAGGTAACACACATAGAGATAATATTAATAATTTGTCTTAAAGACCAAAGATCAGTCAAGTAACATATTATTATTAATACAGATATTTATTATGATAAACTGCATCACAGACATATATTGGCCGCGTTTCCCAGATTCGCTCTTAGCGCTTAAGAAGTTCTTAAACGCTAAGAGCGTCTTAGGGACGCTCTTAAGAGCGCTGTGAAAGAAGGAAGTGTTTCCCAGAGTCGTTCTTAGCTTAAGAAGATCTTTCACTAAGAAGGAAGTCTAAGATCGCCCTGATCCACTCTTAACAGCCTTCTTAGCGACCAAACGCTCAGTGCAGCCGCATCAGGGAAAGTTATATCGGACACAAAGGAATACTAAAACCCTGCGTAATGATGAATGTGCGCTCATAACTGCAGAACACTGACGCAAGAAAAATAATAGCATAAGAAGAAAAACAACGATATAAAAATAAAGAATTGCCCATGTGTTCCTGTAGCTACATAAATAAAATAAATCATCATTACTATCACTCCTTACGTTTTCACACACATTCGGCATCTGCATATGAGTTTACAGTAGCTATAAAAACATCAACAACCCTGTGGTATTTCACAGATATGAGGGAAACTGACAGGTGTAATTGAACTCAGCTGGAACCTCATCAAGAGGGTCTCCACCTGCAAGTCTATATAAAGGCGTTGCCGAAGTCCACGCGTGTGAGACACCATGGCTGCAATACAGCATATTCTCGCTGCGAACCAACAGCGTCGCCGTGCGCGAAGCCAGACGGTTTATATAAACGCTTATGTGCGTCAGCACTTCTCCTCACTCGACGTGCTGTCGGACCGGGCTGTCCAGTCCAAGTACCGGCTTCCTCGTGAGGAGATCCACCGCCTCGTCACGCTCGTGTCACCACACATCCAGAGGGCAACCCGCTGCAATTTTGCCCTCAGCCCGGAGGTGCAGCTCCTGGCCGCGCTGCGTTTTACGCAGTGGGGAGCTTCCTGGAGGTGGTGGGGGACGGCACCGGCCTCAGCAAGGCATCGGTTTCACGGAGTGTGGCAGCCGTGACACCGATCCTCCTGCGCCATGCCCGGAGACACATCAGGATGCACACCACGCGGAACGAGGTCCACCGTGGATTTCAAGCCATGGCTGGGATCCCCCAGGTGATTGGTGTCGTGGATGGCACACTGATCCCAATCCACAATCCCTCCCTGATGGATCCGTGCTGGATTGGGAGGAAACATTACGCTGCCATCAACACTCAGGTGGTGGTGGACCACGATGGCCTCATCACCGACATCGTTGCCAGGTGACCAGGAGGCACACACGACAGCTTCGTGTGGGCCAACTCAGCTGTGGGGCAGAAGGCTGGCAGAGGAGAGTTCGGCAGGAGCATCTTCCTCGGAGACAGTGGCTACCCTCTCCGGAGTTACCTCGTGACACCGGTAACCAACCCAGCAACACCACAGGAGGAGAGGTTCAATGAGGCCCACACACACACTAGGACCCACATTGAACGGGTGTTTGGCAGGTGGAAGTCCCGTTACCGATGTGTCCATCGTTCGTCAGGGGGACTGCGCTTGTCACCTGTGAAATGTTGCCGCGTGATTGTTGTCACCGCCATGCTGCACAACATAGCAGTGCGCGTTGGAGCAGATGAGCTGCCTCCTGTGGATGACGATGGGGAAACATCGGAAGACGACGCCCTCAACCCCCGCGAAGCCCGAGCAATACTCCACCAAGCTGGTGTCCAGACCAGAGAGGAGCTTGTGAATCTCTTTTGAAGTCTCAGCCCCTACCCCCGTCACCACCAAACACAAATATCAGCACCACCCTACTCCCATCATCAAACCCACTACAATCATACAACCCATATCATATCAACCATCATGTATAGGGCTTGAAAGCTAGGAAGTGAAACAGATGTGCGGGTAAAACACCCAAATATTAATAAATTAGTGTTGGATAATGTCCCGCACAACAATTTATTGTTGCAATGTTTGGGTGCTTTACCTGTTTAAGGTCTAGCACAGGATGTAAAGGAATAATTCTTGCATACAGTATGCAAATTTATACATGAAATCCAACTTTTGGATAGAGGAGGCCAGGTAACAAGTGGGGAATTAGCGGTGCTGAAAGTAGTGATAGGATAAGCACGTGCGTCAGGGCGCACATGTCATGAATCTACTCAAATCAATGACACAATACAAATTGCCTGGGATTTTTATTCGCTAGGTTTGACACCCTTTTTTCAATACAAAATTATCCACACAACACATGATTGAAAAGGAAAAGTAGTTTATTTAAAACACAAAACAAAAAGCAATGGCACCGCTGTCTTTACTGGGCGTCTGCATCACCTGCATGAAGAGAGGTTGATTAGTGAAATTGAACGGGGTACATTGTGCAATGCGGAGGAAAAAAATAGAAATGCCCCTTACCTGCGTCCTGGGGGAGAATTATTGGGACCGAGATGGAGGGACTGTTGAACTGCGCCTCGGCAAGTGTCAGCTGTCTCCGGTGCAGCTCCAACTTCTGACGTTTGAGACGCACCATCTCCTCTTGGAAGGCAGTCTGTCTCTCCAGTTGGCCCTCTATCCCCCGCAGCACCGCCAGTTTCTCCCTCTCGAGACGCACAGGCGTCTCGCTGCAGGTGCAGGTCGTTATGGAGGGGCGTCCCCGTGTGCGGACACCGGGCCCTGCTGGTTGGCATGCGGGGACAGGGCTCGGTTGCGGGGGGTCGTCCTCTCCTGGGGACATGCAGGTCGCTGCTCCGCTCCCAGATGGCTCCTCCTCCTCGCCTTCGCTGTTGTCTGAGAGCCCCTCGTCCCCCAGAAGATCGATGCCCCCACTAATGCCTTCAGAGGCCGTCTTTCCAATAATGGAGAGGACTTTTTCCTCGTCGGGAGTGAGGGTTGTACCCCCAGGTGCGCCACCGCCCGTGCCCATGCTCTCTCGCCTCACCTGTGCGCTTTTTTTTTTTGTTTGGCTCTGGAACTCCTGCCACTTCTTCCGCACGGCACACCAGTCTCGCAGGCCACAGGGACTAGAGGGGGACATCTTCTGGGCTATTGCCTGCCAAATGCGTTTTTTTAATGTTATGTCTTTTTTCCCCCTTGTTCCCCCAAATAACACCTCGCGGTGCTGCCAGACCTCGTCCACTAATGTGGCCATCTCCTCTGCAGTAAACGAGGGTGACCTCTTGCTGCGTTTGCTGCCTGCTTTCTCCATTCTCATGTGTGTGCGTATCCACAGTGGGGTATATATGCGTTAATGGCTTGATTACTACTCGGATACACCTGTTAGCTGTGATCACACACACACACACACACACACACACACACACGTAGCCTTATTGCACAGGTGGGGTGACTTAAGCGCTGATAAGGTGGTGGGTGATCGATTTGCCTGGCATCGATTGATTTATATTTCAGCACCACGGCGGTGGACAGCTCCCACTAAGAGCTTCTTAAGAAGCTTCTTTGGCGGGATCTTAAGAAGGCAGTTAAGAACGCATCTGGGAAACACCCCTATCTTAGCACTCCTTCTTAGCCGAACCCTTCTTAAGAGCCTTCTTAAGTCCTTAAGAACGAGCGAATCTGGGAAACGTGGCCATTATCTGTTAATATTATTGAATATTGTTATTTAACTGGTATTATGACTAACTATTATTCACTGCTTGTAAATTTTATTAACTTGTTTGCCGCGTTAGTAACATGTTATTACAGTATTAACACATTATTATGGTGTGATTAACATGTTATTAATGTGTTATTAAGGCAAGGCAAGGCAAGTTTATTTGTATAGCACAATTCAACACAAGGTAATTCAAAGTGCTTTACATACACATTAAAAACAGCAAGACACAATTGAAAACAATAAAAACAGTCAATTAAAACAGGGAAGATACAGCAGGATAAAAAAAAAAGAGATAAAATAATAAAAAGCACAAGTCAAACATTGTGTAGTTAAAAAGTAAGGGCAGTAGAGTAGAGCAGATAAGTGTTAAAGTTAAGAGTACGCTTCAGTAAACAATAGTGTTTTTAGTCCTGATTTAAAGGAGCTGACCGTTTTGGCAGACCTCAGATCTACAGGTAGTTTGTTCCACAGGTGAGGAGCATAATAACTGAAAGCTGCCTCACCCCGCTTAGTTCTTGTTTTTGGGACACGCAACAAGCCAGTTCCAGATGATCTAAGGGGTCTGGATGCTTCATAGAGAGGGAGCAGATCAAGCATGTAATTTGGTCCGAGACCATTCAGAGCTTTGTAGACCAGCAGTAAGATTTTAAAATCTATCCTCTGACTCACAGGAAGCCAGTGTAGTGATTTAAGGACCGGTGTAATTTGGTCCAGTTTCCTGGTGTTTGTGAGGACTCTGGCGGCAGCGTTCTGGATCAGCTGCAGCTGCCTGATTGATTTTTTGTTAAGACCTGTGAAGATGCCATTGCAGTAATCCAACCTACTAAAAATAAATGCATGGATAAGTTTTTCCATGTCTTGTTTGGACAGAAGACCCTTAATTCTAGCTATGTTTTTCAGGTGGTAATAGGCAGATTTAGTGATAAGCTTTAGATGGCTGTTGAAGTTCAGGTCTGAGTCAATAATTATACCAAGATTTCTGGCTTGATTTGTAGCTGTCAATGACATAGAGCCAAGGTGAGCGCTGATCTTAGATCTTTCATTTTTAGGGCCGAAAATGATCACCTCTGTCTTCTCTGCATTTAGCTGGAGAAAGTTCTGGCACATCCACTCATTGATTTGATGAATACAGTTACTCAATGAGAGTAAGGGACTGTAGTCGTGTGAGGACACTGAAATGTAGAGTTGTGTGTCATCGGCATAAGTATGGTAGGAGATGTTGTGATGTTCCATAATCTGAGCTAGCGGTAGCATATAGATGTTGAATAGAAGCGGTCCGAGAATGGACCCTTGAGGAACCCCACATGTGATCTTAGTTCGCTCAGACTCATGGTTTCCAATTGACACAAAAAAGTCCCTATCTTGTAAGTAAGATTTAAACCATTGTAGCACAGTGCCAGTGAGCCCCACCCACTGTTCCAGTCTGCTGACTAGTATGTTATGATCAACTGTGTCAAATGCAGCACTGAGATCCAGTAAAACCAGGACAGAGGATTTGCCTACATCAGTGTTCAGATTTATATCATTTAAGACTTTGATAAGTACAGTCTCAGTGCTGTGGTGTCGCCGAAATCCAGACTGAAATGTGTTAAAAAGATTATTTTGCATCATAAAAGCATGAATTTGCTCAAAAACAACCTTTTCAATGATTTTCCCCAGAAATGGCAGATTTGATATTGGCCTATAGTTACTAATTGTTGTGGAATCCAGATTAGATTTTTTTAGGAGAGGTTTTATTACTGCAGTTTTCAAAGTCTGTGGAAACTGTCCTGCTTGGAGAGAAGAATTTATTATCTGCAGTACATCCGGAGCTATGCAGTTGAAAACAGTTTTAAAAAAGTTTGAAGGCAGAATATCAAGGCAGCAGGTTGTGGGCTTTAATTTTGAAACTGTTTCCGTGAGTGTTGTGTAATCTAGGAGGCTAAAATGTCCTAGCTTGACTAGAGGATGGGAAGGCACCAGTGTTATCATTCCTGATAACACTGGTGCCTTTAATAACACATTAGGGTTATTAACATGTGTTATAAACATGTTATTAAGGTGTTATTAATGTATTAACACACTATTATGGTGTGATTAAGGTGTGATTAAGGTTATTAACACGTTATTAACGTATTGTTAAACATGTGTATTTAAAGTGTTATTAACATGTTATTACAGTATTAACACATTATTATGGTGTTAACAGGTTAGTAATGTGTTATTAACACAATATTATGGTGTGATTAAGTGGTTATCAACAGTTTATTACAGTATTAAAACATTATTATGGTGTGATTAAGGTGTTATTAAAATGTTCTTACTGTTATTACCGTGTTAATACAGTGTTATTACCTGTTATTACTGTGATATTACTGTGTTATTACCATATAAACACATTATTACAGTGTTATTACGCATTATTTACCATTGTTACCATGTTATTACTGTGTGTCTGACGTGTTATTACCGTGTCATTAACTGTTATTATCATCGTGTTATTATAGTGTTACTACTGGTTGTCTGTGTGCAGAAAGGGCCGGAGATGAAGAAGTCTGAGATTCTGGTTCTGGACCCGAAGAGGAGCAACGCCATCAACATCGGAATGACCGTGCTGCCCGCCGTGAACGTCATCAAGACTGCCATCCTCAACTTCGACGAGTTCGCCATCAGCAAAGAGGGCATCGAGGTGATGTCACTTCTTGTCAGCGGAACACACAGAATAATAAGCTTTTATTTAAAACATATTTTAGACAACAGAACAAAACAGAAGTAAAACACAAGGTCATTGAAAACAAAACACAGAAAAACAACAAACAAAATAAACAGAGCTTATTGTAGGGCTGGGCGATATGGACCAAATGCCATATCCTGATATCTTAAGGCTGACTATCGATATACGCAATCATACGCATCGATATATCGCAAAGTGAGCACAAATGTTCAGTCAAAGCCAAATATGACATGTCACAAGTAGTTTTATTGAAACCACCTATTTAAGTGAACATAAATACTGTATAACAACAGGAGAACCTTTTATTTTTAAATCAAAGCTCCATAAAGTGTACATTTAAATAACAAAAAAATCTTGAATAAAAATAGCCTATGAAGTAGGGATGGGTGTTATATCGACATAAAAGATATATCGATATATTTTTGAACGTGATATGGAATTGGACCATATCGCATTTCAATATAGTTAAATTTTTTTTCTTTCTTTATATATAAATGCTGCGCTTACTAAGGTTTGTCATATTTAATTCTTTTGTAATATTCGTTATTCTTTTCTCATATAAATATATTTATTTCAGAAGAAGATTGGCCTTTTTTATTTCATGGGCTATTTTTATTTAAGATATTTTGTTATTTAAATTTGCACTTTATGGAGCTTTGATTTTTAAAAAAGGCACTCCTGTTGTTATACAGTATTTATGTTCACTTAAACGGTTTCAATAAAACTACTTGTGACATGTCATATTTGGCTTTGACTGAACATTTGCTCTCACTTTGGGATAAAAATATCAGGATATATATTGTGTATCGATATTCAGCCTAAATATATCGGGATACGACTTTTGGTCCATATCGCCCAGCCCTACAATGAAATAAAATAGGGTAATCTTTTTCTGAAATAAATATATTATTATGAGAAAAGAAAATAATAAAAGAAAATAACTAAATATGCAAACCCTAGTAAGGGCAGCATTTATATATAAATAAAGAGAAAAATAATGGAACTATTTATTTGAAAATATATTGATATATTTTTTATATCATTTACTGCCCAGCCCTAACCCTAGAGGTCTTATTATGCTCTGTGTGATTACTGTACATCAGAACAACAAGGACACACTCACACACACACACACACACACACACACACACACAGAAACAGTGCGGAGCTTCACTAACAGCTGATTCAGTCTGCAGAGGAATAATAAGTTATTTCTCTTAACTCTAGTGTGTAACAGTAGCAGCTGCTCTCCAACAGGTGGAGCTCGTTCTAAACTTTCATGTGAATCGGTGAACCAGGAGGAACAAACACACACACACACCACTAAGATTTAACTGCCAGACTGACACCCCCCCCTCCCCCCCACGTGTGTGAGCAGAAGATCCTGACCATGACGCCCACGGAGGAGGAGAAGAAGATGATCCAGGAGGCACAACTGGAGCAGCCGGACCTCCCTCTGGGCCCCGCGGAGCAGTTCCTGTTCAGCCTGGCCTCCATCAGTGGCCTGACCCCCCGACTCCAGCTCTGGGCCTTCAAACTGAACTACGAGGCCCTGGAGAAGGTCACACACACACACACACACACACACACATACACATACAGACACACACATACACAGAGAAAGAGACACACATACACACACACACACACACACACATAGAGACACACACATACACAGAGAAAGAGAGACACACACACACACACAGACATGCACGCATACATACAGAGAAAAACACACACACACACACATACAGAGAAACAGACACACACACACACACACACAGAAACACACACACACACTCACAGACACACACACACACACTCAGGACTTTTATTGTGAAGTGTTTCTAAACACACCTATTGGTTTGGCGTCTGTGTCCTGTTGCCGTGGCGTCTCTGTCCTGTTGCCGTGGTGACCCCTGCAGGAGATCGCCGAGCCGCTGTTCGACCTGAAGCTGGGCATGGAGCAGCTGGCATCAAATCAGACGTTCAGGAGAATCCTCGCCACGCTGCTCGCCATCGGGAACTTCTTGAACAGCTCCAACGTGAGAACACAAACGTTAATTACACATTAAATATGAACGTGTGTTTATATTATTTTAGTTAGTTTATCTGATTATTTAACCCTCTGAACCCCAACAAGTAGCTCCAGGGAGGTTTCACTCTGTTTTCATTCTTCTCTCTGTGTCCTCCTGTTTCACTGCAACATATATAATCTATAAATCTATTAGTCCTGCAGCTCTATGGGATCAGCACAATCAGAACAACTCAAACAGAATAACACAATTAGAATGACAGAAATCAGAAAGAGATGACACAAAATGGCCATAAAAAAAGGAAAATGCCCCCAAAAAAGACAAAAATGACCCCAAAAATAGAAAAATGACCAAAAAAAGACACAGTGTCCATATTGAAGTATTGTCATGTTTCCAGCCTCTCTTCTCTGCTCTGTGTAAACAGTGTTAGAGTCTGTAGAGTTCAGCAGCTTTTCACCTTGATGAGTCTGTTAGTGTATATGATCTGATCTCAAATCTGATTAACGTTCATATCGTGTTCTGATGTCTAAGCTGCAGATTAGTGTGTTGTCTGTAAACAGTGTGTGTGTGTGTGTGTGTGTGTGTGTGTGTGTGTGTGTGTGTGTGTGTGTGTGTGTGTGTGTGTAGGCTAAAGGCTTTGAGCTGAGTTACCTGGAGAAGGTGGTGGAGGTGAAGGACACGGTTCACCGCCAGACGCTGCTGCACCACACCTGCAGCCAGGTGGTCGACAACTACCCACAATCCTCTGACATCTACTCCGAGATCCCCGCCATCACCCGCTCCGCCAAGGTACCAGCACGCCGTCCTGTCAGTCAGCAGGCCGTCCTGTCAGTTAGCAAGCCGCCCTGTCAGTTAGCAAACCGCCCTGTCAGTTAGCAAGCCATCCTGGCGGTCTGAGCACGCTCAGTGACGGGTCTCGTCTCTGCAGGTGGACTTCGAGCTGCTGGCGGAGAACCTGGTGCAGCTGGAGAGGCGCTGCAAAGCATCATGGGACAACCTGAAGGTGGTCGCCAAACACGAGACGAAGGCCGTCCTCAAGAACAAGATGACCGAGTTCCTGAAGGACTGCACCCAGAGGATCATCATCCTCAAGGTGGTCCACCGCAGGGTCATCAACAGGTGAGACACGTGGGACAGGCAGAGACACACCTGAGACACACCTGAGACAGACAGAGACACACCTGAGACAGACAGAGACACAACTGAGACACCTGAGACAGACAGAGACACACCTGAGACACCCGAGACACATTTGAGATGGACAGAGACACACCTGGGACACACCTGAGACACCTGGGACAGATAGAGACAGACAGACACACCTGAGACACACAGAGACAGACAGAGACACCTGAGACATACCTGAGACATACCTGTGACAGACAGAGACACCTGAGACAGACAGAGACACACCTGAGACGGCAGAGACACACCTGAGACGGCAGAGACACACCTGAGACGGACAGAGACAACTGAGACAGACAGAGACACACCTGAGACGGACAGAGACAACTGAGACAGACAGAGACACACCTGAGATGGACAGAGACACCTGAGAAAGACAGAGACACACCTGAGACGGACAGAGACACCTGAGAAAGACAGAGACACACCAGAGTCACACCTGAGACAAACAGACACACCTGAGACAGAGAGACGGACAGAGACACTTTTGATAAAGTCCCCCTCCTGTCCCCCTGCAGGTTCCACTCCTTCCTGCTGTTCCTGGGACAGCCGTCCTCGTCTGTGCGGGACATCCGTGTGACGTCTTTCTGTCGGATCATCAGTGAGTTCTCTCTGGAGTACCGGACCACCAGAGAAAGGGTCATCTCTCATAAACGCAAACAGGCTGTAAGGAGAGAGAGGACCAAGACCAGGGGCAAGATGATCACTGAGGTCTGTCCCCTGTCCTCTGTCTTACTGTCCTCTGACCTGTGACCTCTGACCTCTGTCCTGTCCTCTGACCCCTGACCTCTGACCTGTCCTCTCACCTGTCCTCTGTCATGTCCTCTGTCCTCTGTCCTCTGACCTCTGTCCTGTCCTCTGACCTGTGTCCTCTGTCCCACGTCCTGTCAGACGGAGAAGTTTTCGGGGGCGGTGCCAGCAGAAGACACTCCGTCCCCTGTGTCTCTGGCGGTGGAGGCGGAGCCAGGTCAGGAGGAGGAGCACGAGAACATGAAGAACCTTCTGATCAGCAGCAGCCTGACGGACCAGAGACCCGGACTGAGACGCTCCAGAGCTGTCCGCAGTAAGTCCTGACCCCAGACCAGATCTAAGACCTGACCCCAGACCAGATCTAAGACCTGACCTCAGACCAGATCTAAGACCTGACCTCAGACCAGATCTAAGACCTGACCCCAGATCAGATCTAAGACCTGACCCCAGATCAGATCTAAGAACTGACCTCAGATCAGATCTAAGAACTGACCCCAGATCAGATCTAAGACCTGACCTCAGACCAGATCTAAGACCTGACCTCAGACCAGATCTAAGACCTGACCTCAGACCAGATCTAAGACCTGACCCCAGATCAGATCTAAGAACTGACCTCGGAGCAGATCAGACCTTAGATCAGATCAAACATCTTTTCATTTTAAAACACGCTATTTTTCTTTGTTTACAAACACAAAGAAGGAAACAAAGTGAAACACAGAAGTGTTGCATTATTATTATTAGGCCCACGGGGCAATCGCACCAAGCATTATTGTTATACTGTGATATGATTTTTTCTTCTTCCTCTTCTGGATGCAATTTCGTCCCACTACAAATTATATATCAAAACATGCGGTTTGATCGGGATCGGTGTGCTATTACTTTTCTCTACGCAGTACGAATTTTAAAAATGAATAGGCGTGCGTACAGGCACGCGTATTGCTAGTACACCAGATAATGAAGGGGTGACGGGTAAAAAGTGTCATGCCACTTGCGAACGTAGCGGACGCCTGTGCGCACACTCATCTCAATGTACAAATAATTATTTACTTAATGATAACAATTTTGAGTTTAACAGCCGATTCGCTTCACAATTAAAGCAATCCGTGTATCACCAAGAGAGACCGATACACGTGCACACGTTAAGGCGTCTGAAGAGTTGGCTTTAAGACAGTAACACACACGTGTTAACGCCTGTAATGCCTGTAATGCCTGTACGGCGTACGCCTATAACAGTATATCAGGACTGGACCATTGCTCAGGAACAAACTGAGGAAGAGGCTGTGCGCATTTACGCACAAGGTCCACTGGATCATCAGGACCTGACAGTTATTAATTTTCTATGTTCTGCAGCATATCTACACAGATCACCTGTTATACATAGCAGACGCGTAGCCAGTAATGGGCCTCGGCGGCACTGGCCCACCCATTTTACTCACTGGCCCACCCATTTTACTCACTGGCCCACCCAGCCAAGTTTGATAAAAACATATATGTAAGAAAGGAAATAAATGTATAATTGTATTTGTAACCCGGCCCTTGTGGGATGAGCCTCTCCACACCCAGGAACTCTGCGTTGTGTTGTTTATGGGCTGTTTTGAGGGAAGTGCCTGACGCACGATACAAAGGGAAGTGAAAGTCAGCAAAATGCAGCAGTTTTACCTTATTAGTTAACCACAAATGCCTGTAAAATATAATGGGACTGTGCATAAGTGCCGAATTGGGATAAACAGTGTAGATATAAGGTCTGATGGAATCATATTGTGAAGAGACTGTGTCTTCCACATGGCTACTTAATATTAATTGAATGCGTCCACATGGCTTACTTACTTACTTAATATTAATTAACATAAAGTGTATAGAGAGAGAGAGAGAGAGAGAGAGACACAGAGAGACACAGAGAGACACAGAGAGACAGAGACACAGAGAGAGAGAGACCTAAAGCCAACGCTTCAGACGCCGTAAACGTGTGCACGTGTAGACTTGAAACAGCCTAAACTGTCTCATCGGTCTCTCTTGGTAACACATGAACTGCTTTAATTGTGAAGCGAAGCAGTTAAACTCAAAAGTTGTCATCATAAAGTAAATAATTATTTGTACATTGAGACAGGCGTGCGCACAGGCGTCCGCTACGTTGGCTCGTGGCACGGCAGGAACGAGCCCTTTCTATTTGATTTCAACAAACACTACACAGCATGTGTCTGTACGCTCATGTAGAATTGTACTTAACATTCACACGGGTCTTCTTTGAGGCGTAGTTCACCCGTCATGTAGCCGTCACATAGGCGTATGCGCAATAACGCGTGTGCATCTTCTGCGTGACGCCTACGTGACACCCATCTGTCCATTGAAAGTGAATGGAATTTACAATGTATAATATATATATATATGTATAATGTAAGCACGCACACTCCTCCAGATACACGTTTCACACACACACACACACACACACACACACACACAGACATTTTGAGGTTAAAGGGCATAGGTTGCTGTATAAATAAATACTTGAAAATGAATGCTTGTTGTAGGTGTGCTCCTTGTTTATAATATAGCATCATAACATTACTAGTATTAATTGTTTGAAATTTTTGAAGAATCTCATCATAGTGTACACACACCGGCAGTAGCCCCCGTGGCCCTTTCAGAATTTCCCCAGAGGAAATTTTCTAGTTATTATTATTATTATTTTTATTGTTGGGTTTATTATTAAGGTTCATTATGAACTGCTGTGATCCTGTAGTTCCGTGTGCTCCAACAGGCTGATAAACACACACGCACACACACACACACACACACACACACACACACACACACACATTCCTGCAGGATTACTTCATATTTCTGTGTTTACATTCTGTGAGCAAACATGAGAAACACTAAACTGAGACTGAGCGCAGAGACTCTTTCAGTCTGATGGTCCACCTGGAGTTCCCCTGAATAAAGTCTCCTGGTCCTGGTTCTGACTGTGGTTCTGGTCCTCAGGTATGGGCAGAGTGAGTCCGTCCCAGCTGTCTGCGGCTAGAGACGACGGGAGCCCTGGCAGTCCAGATGACGCCACCGACGAGATCATGGACCAGCTGGTGAAGTCCGTCACCCAGAACCCTTCAGACCGAGCCGCCAGCCCCAAGACCCGCAAACGGTCCCGCCTCAACAGAAAGTCATGTGAGTACGGCCCAGTGGGAGGCTGTCCGGACCTGAGTTCTGTTGGTCCGGACCTGAGTTCTGCACTGCAAAAAAGGGGTGTCTAACAACAAGATAAAAACACAAAATCTGAGGGAAAAGGTTTTCCAAGCAAATGAAATGATCTGTCCTTGCAGCAAGAAATAAGATTATAGTGTAAAGTTGAAAAAAATAACGCTTAAAACAAGATAAATTATCTAACACTTCTAAATCTAAAGTTTTTTTTATCTTGGTAAGAACCAAATAATTTGCAGCATGCTGGTCTGGACGTGAGTTCTGCAGGAACAAACAAAGTCTCATTTAAGGAGGTTCAGATGGATCCAAGCAGGTCCAGACTCTGTACAGGTTCTGGGTGTTTCTGGGTCAAGGTGGACCTGGGCAGGTCCGGTCTGGTCTGTTTCAGACCCTGTGTTCATCCTTCTTGTCGAACACACATTTCCCTGAAAGCAAACAAATTTATCAAACAATAATCTCTGGTTGACTTTTCATGGAAACAAAAGCAAAAAATAATCCAAACAACATGGCTGTATATGAGATCAGAACGGGGCTAACTAATGTGGGTTTTTTTGGTTTTGTTTTTTACTTTGTTTATTAAGCTTTTTTCACAATAGAACACAGACAAACAGGAACACTCAGAACAGAACCCCCACCCCATAAAGTCAAAAAAATAAATAAATAAATAAATAAATATATATATATATATATATATATATATATATATATATATTAGGGCCGGGACTCGATAAAAAAAATGTATCTAATTAATTAGAGGCTTTGTAATTAATTTATCGAAATGAATCACATTTTAATTGCATATAAATATTTGACCAGAGAACAGTGAGAAGTATTTTTTCATATGGATTTTTAGTATACCGTTGAATACCACATTAGCGTCCATGCTAGCTGCTATATGTTTTGCATTGAGGTGATACTTGAGGCTCGATGTGCTTCGGTGATATGCGAATTCCTTGTTGCATAGCAACACAACCATGCTCTTATCGACGATTCCATCCGTTCGTTTTTTGTAACAAAATTTCCCATCCACGGGGCCAACCAAAGCGGTCTCATTAGCTTCTTCATTCATGTTCACTGTGGTTTGCTGTTGTCTGAACTCATGAACGCTAGTTGGTGCTCCAGTATAATCGGTCTGCCTGAAACTCATCCAGTGAGAAACATTCTGCGGTGCAAAGATAAGCGTGATTAAAATGCGTCAATTTTTTTACCGCTTAACGCTTTAATTATATCCAGGTTTTTAGTATATTTTTTATTGCTACATGGCAAACAAGGTACCAGTAGGTGCAGTAGATTCTCAGAAAACCAACAAGACCCAGCATTCTGATATGCAGCTCTGAAGGCTGTGCAATTGGGCAATTAGTTGAAAGGGGTGTGTTTAAAAAAAAATAGCAGTTTGGCATTCAATCAGTGAGGTCATCAATTTTGTGAAAAAGCAGGTGTGAATCAGGTGGCCTCTATTTAAAGATGAAGCCAGCACTTGTTGAACATGGATTTCTCTTTGAAAGCCTGAGGAAAATGGGTCGTTCAAGACATTGTTCAGAAGAACAGCATAGAAAACTTATAAAGAGGTGCAAACAATTTTAGGCTGTTCAGCTAAAATGATCTCCAATGCTTTAAAATGGAGAGCAAAACCAGAGACACGTGGCAGAAAATGGAAGATAACCATCAAAATGGATGGAAGAATAAGCAGAATGGCAAAGGCTCAGCCAGTGATCAGCTCCAGGATGATCAAAGACAGTCTGGAGTTACCTGGAAGTGCTGCGACAGTTAGAAGACGTCTGTGTGAAGCTAATCTATTTACAAGAAGCCCCCCACAAAATCCCTCTGTTAAAAAAAGGCATTTGCAGAACATGTTACAATTTGCCAAAGAACACATCAACTGGCCTAAAGAGAAATGGAGGAACATTTTGTCGACTGATGAGAGTAAAATTGATCTTTTTGGGTCCAAGGGCCGCAGACAGTTTGTGAGACGACCCCCAAACTCTGAATTCAAGCCTCAGTACACAGTGAAGACAGTGAAGCATGGTGGTCCAAGCATCATGATATGGGCATGTTTCTCCTACTATGGTATTTCTCTTTAGGCCACTTTATTTATCACATACCAGGGATCATGGATCAGTTTGCATACGTCAAAATACTTGAAGAGGTCATGTTGCCTTATGCTGAAGAGGACATGCCCTTGAAATGGGTGTTTCAACAAGACAATGACCCCAAACACACTAATAAACCAGCAAAATCTTGGTTCCAAACCAACAACATTGATGTTATGGAGTGGCCAGCCCAATCCCCGGACCTTAATCCAATTGAGAACTTGTGGGGTGACATCAAAAATGCTGTTTCTGAAGCAAAACCAAGAAATGTAAATTAATTGTGGAATGTTGTTAAAGACTCTTGGAGTGGAATAACAGCTGAAAGGTGCCACAAGTTGGTTGACTCCATGCCACACAGATGTGAAGCAGTATTAAAAAAAACTGTGGTCATACAACTAAATATTAGTTTAGTGATTCACAGGATTGATAAATACTAGAAAGAAAAAAGTTTGTACAAAATAGTTTTGTGTTTGTAAAGTCAACGGCAGACACTGCTATATTTTTGAACACACCCCTTTCAGCTAATTGCCCAATTGCACAGCCTTAAGAGCGTGCATATCATGAATGCTGGGTCTTGTTGGTTTTCTGAGAATCTACTGCACCTACTGGTACCTTGTTTGCCATGTAGCAATAAAAAATATACTAAAAACCTGGATTAATCTGGTTAGTCACATTGGACTGCTATTACATTGAACACTACTACACTACACTAGATTGATTAATAATAATAAATAGATGAGTGAATCTAGACTATATATGTTAAGCATGTTGTAAAAGACGACAAATATAAACATAAAAAGGAGAAAATGTTACAGAAAACAAAAAAACAAACAAGCAAAAACATTAGAGAAGTACAGTACAAACGGAATAATATTTCATCTAAACACAGTGAAATCAGTGTTAGTCCTCATTAACTTGAGTCATGCAGCTCTGATTTCTCTTCCACTGATCTCAGAAAAGGTTGCTGATGTGTTTTAATATCTAAAACTGTTTGCTCTGCATCTCTCCTAACCCCAACTAAAGAACTTTTCCTCCCTGTTCTCTTGGCTGGACGTGACCTGGACACACCTTTCTCCAGATGAGACAGGAGTTATTGGGTAGATAAGCAAAATAATTGTGCATTTTATGACTAAAGCATGAAAGTTTCAGTATATAATCTACATACCCAAAGGTTGTATTTTAGACGTGGAGGCAGTTTGTATTTGACCTCTGGTAAATGTGAGAGGTCGTTGACCTCAGTGTTGAATTTTTTAATTTTTTGCCCCATCACCCTGCTTTATAACCATGTATATCTTTGACAAAATTGCAACTTTGCTCTTATAAAGATACTTTTGCTCCCTCAGCCATAGTCCTGTAACAAAATTTTGTTTAAAGCCTCAATTTTGCTCAATTTGGGCTCTGTACCCTACAAGTATATGGGCATTTTTTTCAGGTATAAAGGTAGAGACTTGGACTTGTTACATGGAATTTTATGACTGTCAAATCTGAAATGCCTCTGCGTCTGAATTAAACTTCATGGTCTATAGAAACCATGGAGAAAGTTTCATGCTTTAGTCATAAAATGCACAAATCCTTCAATATATGAGCTTAGCTGCTGCACTAAATCAACCCACAATCGGAATCAGGTTCATATTTCATCAAACTTAATTTCCAACAATAATAATTCAGAATAATAATAATTCATAATTTCCACCATAACTCAAAATACATTTTTCCTTTAAAAATATTTTAAACATAAAACCTCTAAATGTCTCCAACAGTCTGTGGAGACAACAACAGCTTTGTGTCCACAACAGCCTCATATCTGTTGTCTCTTCCTCTCTAAGTTCTCTGACAGCAGATAAACTGGAACTCAAAACACAAAACACAGTCGGTCTGACCTCAGAGAGTTGCAGGGACACTGATTATATTTATATTATATATGTAGATGAAGGACAGTTCCAGTCCATCTGAGACACTCAGATGTTGCTCTGTTTATATACAGGATCATCTCAATACATGAGAATGTGATGAAAAGTCCATTTCCAGCAGTTCAAGTCAAACAAGTATTGAGTCATATAGATGGACATACTTTTCAGAGGCCAACATTTCATATTAAACATACTTTTTAACCCTTTGAAGCCTGAACCATGAAATAATTGCCAGAAAATTCAATTTTTTTAAAAAACTGGAGTGTTTATTGAACCTACTGACAAATTTATATATATATATATATATATATATATATATATATATATATATATATATATATGCAATTTTTTGTGCAATTTCTTGCTCACAGTTTGTTTTTCTTGAACTAACAAAAACATATAAGACCTAACATTTTTAACCAATTAAAACTTTCCTTTTAACATTTCCCTCAAACATACAAAATTTTTTTTTTTCCTTATAACACAACATCAGACATCTGCTGATATGAAGTTTTCATGCTGCAATGACGGATCCACCAGTGGAACCAGTTATTTTTTTTCCAATTATAACCAATTATTTTTGCTACATCTGGTATTTTTGTGCAATTTGTTGCTCAGTTTGATTATCTTCAACACATCTGCAATGCTCAAATTTATTGCCATCTAAAAATACGCACCAAAAAAAACAAATGATGTATGTCTTTGAATTGTTCGAGAGATATCTCAATTTTACTCTAAGTTAACCTAATTATGTCAGTTGAACCTTTATTTAGTTTACATTAATACCTGCTGGATCAAATGTGATACACACATTTTCAACACGGTTTTACAAAAAATTAAGTGAAATATTAATTAATTTTAAATTACATCAGTCCATTAAATCTTCCTATTCAAGTATCAGTAACAATTTGAAAGTTTTTATTATCTTAACTTTTCCAAAACTGACAAAAATATTTTTGAATAATGACATGTGTGTCTCTGATTGACTGTGCAAGCCCTCAGGTGCATTAATTCCTGATCCCTGGTGGATTATCTAGGTACTGCATGTATCTGATACATCAGGTTTCTCAGGAAAAAGAATATCACCCTGATTATGTAGAGGTCTCAAAAACTAGTGTATCAAATATGATACATTCGGCTTTATAGGGTGTGGCTACAGAAAACAAATATCCAATTACGTAATACAGACAATACAATGAAAATGCTCTGTCCCATTACGACTGACAGTGATGTAGCGAATACACATCCAGAAAGAAGTGAAGAGTCGTTAAAAAAAAACAAAAAAAAAACAAATTTTTCAAAAATCTCAATTTCCATTTTGAGAGAAAGTGCAAACATTTTTTGATAATTAAAAATAATAATTTAATTTATTGAGATGCACCTGTAGATCAGAGTCATGGCCCGTGTGTCCCCGCCCCCTGCGTGAAGCTCCGCCTCCTCTCACCTGAGCTGTGTGTGTGTGTGTTTCAGTAAGGAGGACTCTCAAGAGCGGCCTCAGTCTGGACGTGGTCCAGGCTCTGGGACTCAACAAGTCTGCAGACAGAGTGTGAGACTGATGGAGCAGCTGAACCTGAACACCGGATGGATTCATCAACTCTCATCAGTTTGAATCTGAACTCACAAGACTGAAACATAAGAACTGTTTCCTGCAGAATAATTTGACACTTTTCAGCCATTCTTTCTTAATTTATGCAGTTAAAGTTCATATTTTCCTGCTGAGCATCAAGCCAAAGATGATTCACTTCATTTAAAAAGGAAATAATTTAACATTTAATTATCATCTTTACGTCTTTTTACAAAAACCCGCAGAATTTAAATAAGAAATTATTTAAAATATCCTTATTAAAAGTTCAGTCACATGATCTGAAGTCACTCTGTGTCAGAAGGCTTCACACCAAATATCGACTCTAAAATCCAAAAATCTGTTATTGACAGTGAACGAAACTTATGAATGAGATTCATCTCAACAATCTGACGTCAATGATTTGACTTTTAATCCTGCAGATGTTCCAAACAGATCAAACTATAAAATCAATATGTGTGTCCTCTCAGGAGTTTCAGCTTTAAAAAATAGTTTTTTACATTTTTTAGCTTTTGAGCAACAAAATGCAGTTTCAGTCTGAGATATCAAAAATATATATAAAAATAAGGTATAAGAGTCACTGAATCACTGACACTCTGTGTGTGTGTGTGTGTGTGTGTGTGTGTGTCCGTGTGTGTGTGTGTGTCCGTGTCCGTGTCCGTGTGTGTGTGTGTGTGTCCGTGTGTGTGTGTGTGTGTGTGTGTGTTATTATCTCATATGTTTCATCTGAGCACAAATTATTAGAATATTATTTCTGTACAGTCGATGTGTTTTGGGTTTTTTTTCTTCTGATTTCAGATCAGTTTCATCAGTTTATTAAACTGATTTCAGATCAGTTTCATCAGTTTATTAAACTGATTTCAGATCACTACATGTTGTTCAGTCCATTAAACTGATCTGAAGTCAGTCTGTGACCGTTTAGATTCTGTTGTTTTAACTTAAACTAAAGATGAACATTTTACAGAACGACTAGAGGAAAGATTGAATGTGTTCCAGTCATTAAAATTAATAAAGTTTTTCATAAAGAACAGAACAATTATGAGAGTTTTCTTCACTTCCCGTCTCAGAATCTTTGTTTTCAGTTTTAATCATTTATTTGTCTTTATAATGTAAAACAGAATGATTCATAAACAGAACAGAGATAAATACTGTCATGATAATAATAATAATATGTGTTAAAAATGTCTATTTAAAATTAAAATATATATATATATATATATAATAAAATGTCTAATCTTTAAAAATAAACTATTTTTTGTATTTTTGATTGAGTTCAATATGTAATTGAAATAAATGAATATTTTAATCAGGACAGAAAGATGCATCATTACTTTAAAATATAATTATATTAATACAATAATCATAAATAAATAAGGACAAATATAAAAGAACAATTATTTGACTTCAGGAGCTTTTTATCAAATCTGTTTCTGTCATATTCTTAAAAAAAAAAAATGTGTTTGTATGTTCAGCATTTAATTCAATTCAATAAAAACAACCAGACAGTTCAAAACCTAAACATAATTATAATTATTATTGTTTCAGATATTTGTTACTCATTTTGTGGTAGAAACAAATAAAAGAAATATCACTGATATATAAATGAGTTCAATATAAATAAAACGCTAAATAACAGATGTAGAGTAAATAAATGATGAAATATTCTTCTGTACATTTCTTTAGTGTTGACCAGTTGAAGAGTCTTAAACATGAATCTGGCTATTTTGGTCATTTATAACTCTTTTTTTTTTTTTTTAGGTTCGTACGTCATAAATGTCTAATAATAATTTAATCAGGACACACAGATGCATCATTACTTTAAAATATAATTATTATGGCCTAATATTAATACAAGAATAATACATAAATCAGGAAAATGTTATAAAAGAACAATTAATTTGACTTCAGGAGGTTTTTATCAAACCTGTTTCTGTGATATTCTAAAATATATATAATTGTTTGTACGTTCAAAAATGTTTGATTTTATTAAGTTCAACAAAAACAACCAGACAGCGTTTACAGTCTAAACATGATTATAATAATTATTGTTTTAGATATTTCTTACTCATTTTGTGGTAAAAACACATAACAGAAATATTACTGATATATAAATAAGTTCAATATAAATAAAACTCTAAAGAACAGATGTAGAATAAATGATTAAATATTCTTCTGTACATTTCTTTAGTGTTGGCCAGTTTTGTATTCTCTTTAAACATGAATCAGGCTAATATGGTAATTTCGGTCATTTAACATTTTTTTTTTTGGTTCTGAGGTCATTAATGACTAATAATAATCAGGACATACATGCATCTGTAGTTTCAAATTTAATTATTATGGCCTAATATTAATACAAGAATGATAAATAAATAAACTCTCCACCTTACAGCGATCAAAGCGAGAGGGTGGGCTGGCCTTCCCAAATTTTAAGAGGTACCATCAGGGCTTGACTGCTCCTCTCAGGTAGCCTGGAGGGATATAGAGGAAGCGCTAGTGCTTCCATACAAACTTAAAGGGATCTTATTTTCTGGATTAACCATCAACCAATGCATGTTACGCTTCGGGCCTGTTATTACGAACTTGATACGAAACTTCAGGGTGGTTGAGAAGAGTTTGGGGGGGAATTGGAAGTGGCATCTGAATACTCCATTGTGGGGGAATAAGAACATTATGTCAGGGAATAAGCTGTTCGAACCAGCATCATGGTCCTCAAAGGGAGTGTACAATCTCGGAGATGTATATGACCCAGGGGGGTATGCTTAGCTTCCAGACGTTGTGTTCTCTTTTTAATCTGCCAATAACATCTCACTTTCTGTACCGCCGACTGCTGTCGGCTCTTCGCGCCTATGGTGTGCAGACCAACTCTAAGCTGCAGACACATCCTGTCGTGGACTGGCTTTCCGCAACGAACACTAGAGGGCTCGTATCAGCTGTGTACTCACAACTTCAAACTCTTACACAGAAAGAGCCTTGGGGGCGTCCCGGTGGCTCACACTGGTAGAGCGCTTACCATGTAGGCTGAGTCCTTGCTGCGGCGGAGCTGGGTTCGAATCCGGCCTGAGCTCCCTTTGCCGCATGTCTTCCCCTCTATCACCCCCTTTCTATCTATCACTATCAATAAAGCAAAAAATGCCAAAAGAAAAAAGAAAGAGCCTTGGCTGTTGCAGAAGAGGACATACATTGGGAAAAGGTCTGGGGGAGCACATTGCACGTGTCCAACAACCCCAACCATCAGTTGATTCATTATAAGCTGTGTCAGGAGGCCTTTCTGACGCCACTTTTGAGATTCCGTATGAAGTTGTCATCCAGCCCAAACTGTGACCTGTGCTCCCTGAACATGCCAGGAACATTTAAGCATATGGTATGGGACTGCCCAGAGGTTTATGGTTTTTGGAGGAAGGTTACAGTGATTTTATCTAATGTGATTGATAAGCCTGTACCTCTGGAGCCGACTCTACTTTTACTCAATGATGATTCACATTTGGGGCTGAATGAGAAACAGCGTAAAGTTTGGATGGCTGGCCTGATGGCTGCCAAAAAACTGATAGTACAACACTGGCTACCTCCTCACAAACTGTACGCTAAGAAATGGCTGCGATACTTTCAGGATGTGGTCATGGTTGAACTATCTACAGCACGGGTGAACAAAGCCAAGAGTTCTACACTGGACTCATGGAAGAGAGCCGCTCTGGCTATAACAGATCTGCTCAGTTCAGAATAAAGACACATTATAGGAGACACTAGACCGAGAGGGGAGGTGGGAGGGAGGGGGGATAGATTTGTTTAAGATGTATGCACTACTATGTATGACCTTGTTGTGAGAATCTATATTGTCAATAAAACAGTTGATCACAAAAAAATAATAATAAATAAATCAGCGCACACACACACACACACACACACACACACCCATATATATATATATATAGGGTTGTACATTCAAAAAAGGATTAATTAAAACAACAAAAACAACCACTTTACAACTTAAACATTTTAATAATTATTATTGTTTTAGATATTGTTATTAATTTTGTGGTAGAAACACATAACAGAAATATTACTGATATACAAATTAGTTCAATATAAATAAAACTAAAACATCTAAATTATAAGAGATGTAGAAAAAATATTACATTTTTAAATATTTTTTATTGTAATAATTTTACATTTCTTTAGTGTTGACCAGTTTAAGAGTCTTTATATTCTCTTTTTACATGAATCCGGTAATTTGGTCATTTTGGTCATTCATAACTGTTTTTTTTTAGGTTCTGACGTCATTAATGACCAGCCTCCTGTCGTGTTAGTGACGTCAGAGCGCTGTAGTCACCTGGTAGTATTTAGTGTGTCAGTATTACTGTAGTATTATTGAAGTACTACTGTATTTTTACTGCGGGGAAGCTGCGTGTTTCTGCGTGTCTATGCGTGTCCCCGCAGCGTCTTCTGTCCCCTCAGCGTCTCCGTCTCTTTAACGCGGCCGGCGGGTCACATGTGCAGCCCGGTGTCCCTCCTCCTGCTGCTGCTCGGGTCTACCGGAGCTGTGTCGGTGTGTATATAAAGGTCAGCGGGATGTCAGCGCGCTGAGCTCCGGGAGGAAGATGCTGCTGCTCGGTCTGATGCTGCTGACGGCCGCCGCCGCCGCCGACCCGCCGGGGAGCGCCGCTCCGCCGCTCCGGGGGCCGGCACCGGGGCTGGAGACGGGGCTGGGGCCGGGGCTCGGCTTCCCCCCGCCGGTCCCCGCCTCTCCCTCCGCCCCGCCGCTCCTCCGGGCGGAGTACGCGGCGCCCGGCGTCGCCTCGGCCCGCTCCGCCGCGGAGGAGCCGTCCAGCCCCGGGGAGGAGGAGGAGGAGGCCGGGCAGCATCACCAGCATCACGGCGGCGGGTACCGGGTGGTCCAGTGGGAGTGGAGCTACGTGCAGACCCCCTACATCATAGCCTGCTGGCTGCTGGTGGCCAGCGTGGCCAAGATCCGTGAGTACTCTGTGTGTGTGTGTGTGTGTGTGTGTGTGTGTGTGTGTGTGTGTTTCTTCACAGGATCATCTCAATAAATTAGAATATGATGAAAAGTAAATTTCCAGTAGTTCAAGTCAACCAAGTATTGAGCCATATAGATGGACATACTTTTCAGAGGCCAACATTTCCCTATTAAACATACTTTTTAAATTTGGTCTTTTGTAGGCTAATATTCACAATTTTTTGAGACTGAATTGTTTGTTTTCATCAAATGTAAGCCATAATCTTTATAATTAGAAGACATTTAATAAATGAAGACTTGAAATGTTTCATTCTGTGTGTAATGGATCTATTATAATGTGTTATTTCACCTTTTTGAATTGAATTACTGACATAAATAAACTTTTTATGATATTTTAATGTATTGAGATGCACCTGTCTGTTTGATGAACCAGTGAAGTTTGAAGATCAGTCCCAGAGAGACAGACACTTCAATGCAGAAATGTCTGAAAATCATGAATTGCTTAATACATTTAATTATTATACTGAAAAGTAAACTAGAAGCTGATTCTGAGACGATATGAAGGGAAAGTATTGATTCAAGATGTGTGACTAGTGATATTTTATTTAATATTTAACTCTGTGAGGATGCTTTCTTATTAAACTTTATTACCTAATAACAGTAGTGAACACTAAAAATTATAAATAAAGAATAAACATCAATATTATAATCTGATGTTCATATTAAACCTGCAGGAAGTTTTCAGCCCACACAGACAAACTGCATTTATATTAATGTTATATTCATATAACGAGCTAAAATAATTTCACAACATTTAAACTGCAGTTATTTAAATAAATATTTTGTTTATACATCAGCGGAACATCTAATAACTCTTCTATTTTATATATATATATATATATATATATATATATATAACTCTTCTGATTTTATATCTATAACTCTAACGTTATTTTTTCTATAACTCTACTTATTATATCTATATAACTCTTTTGATGTTATATCTATTACTCTTCTGATATTATACCTTTAACTCTTCTGTTATTATATCTATTTAACTCTAATGTTATTATATCTATTTAATTATAATGTTATTATATCTATATAACTCTTCTGTTATTATATCTATTTAACTCTAATCTTATTATATCTATATAACTCCAATGTTATTATATCTATATAACTCTTCTGTTATTATGTCTATATAACTCTTCTGTTATTATATCTAACTCTTCTGTTATTATATCTATATAACTCTAATGTTATTATATCTATATAACTCTTCTGTTATTATATCTATATAACTCCAATGTTATTATATCTATATAACTCTTCTGTTATTATATCTATATAGCTCTTCTGTAATTATAACTATATAACTTCTGTTATTATATCTACATAACTCTAATGTTATTATATCTATAACTCTCCTGTTATTCTATCTGTATAACTCTAATGTTATTATATCTGTATAACTAATGTTATTTTATCTCTACAAATCTTCTGTTATTATATCTACATAACTCTTCTGTTATTATATCTATATAACTCTTCTGTTATTATATCTATATAACTCTAATGTTATTATATCTGTATAACTCTAATGTTATTATATCTCTACAACTCTTCTGCTATTATATCTATATAACTCTAATGTTATTATATCTATATAACTCTAATGTCTCTATATAACTTCTCTTATTATATCCATATAATATATATCATCTGAGCCCCAGTTTAATGGACACAGACCATTATAATAATAATAATAATAATAATAATGATAGTATAATAATTATAATAACAACAATAATGATAATATAATAATAATAATAATAATAATAATACACACACACACAGAGTTAACAGTTCATGGCGTAGAGGTCCAGGCTTGTAACTGGATGGTCACAGGTGCTAATCCCAAAGTGATATTCTGTCCTCTCTTAGTGCAGTCTGGCGTCAGGAACGAGGTGGAGGAGATGATAGTCAGAGCAGTGGTTGGTGTGTGTTAGATGTCAAATATCCCGCTTCGCCCTGATGTCCAGTTCATAGTGGTCCCTCCTCAAACAGTCCCACCAGTGTTCCTCTCTGTGACTCTGGAGGATCACCGGTGGATCATTTGATTCCGGCATCTCGCTTCTGGCGCGTTCATAGTGGCAGAGAGACGTTACAGAGCTGTAAATGTCCCAGCATGAAACAGCTCTATGAAAGGGGCTACAGACTCACACAGAGATTCATCACATATCTGTGGAGACGAGCAGGAGGACAGGTGGACCTAATGAAGTGGCAGCTAATACAGAGTGTAACACACTGTGTTTCAGAGCAACACCTACAATTGTCTCTGTGTCTCTGCTGCATTTAAACATTTTGTTCCCCCATCACAGCTCTGTGGACACACACACACACACACACACACACAGTGGTGAGTCACTGCTGCAGGAGAACAACATGCTATACATGCTGCTTATTAATGTGGTGATGTTACACACACACACACACACTCACATACACACAGTGTCACACACACACACACACACACACACACACACACACATACTCACACACACACACAAACACACACACACACACACACTGTGTCAGCTGTTTGTCATCATGTGAAACAGACGCTGACGTGTAACATGAACACGAAATATAATAAACTAAAACTGTAGTTTTTTCATGGATTCACAACTCCAGACAGTCTCTGTCTGTCCCTCTGTGTCTCTCTGTCTCTGTGTTTCTCTCTCCAGAGGACTCTGTCTGGTTCTGGTTCTGTAGCAGATCAGAGTCTCTGTCAGCTCAACATTCAGCTTCATGTTTATATTAATATATATTTCTATATGTCTTCTATAGAACATGTTTATGATAATTGTTGATGCTCCTGTCAGTCTGATTATGTTGAGTCTTTACTCAGAACTACTGAGTAATCTATCTTTCTCTCAGTCAGTGATCTCTTCCTGAACCTCCTAAGTTCTGTTAAATGAACTTAGAAACTGAGAAAATAGAAAGTCTCCTCACTGGGCGGACTTTATCGCTCTATGCAGCTCTCCTGTGGTGGAGCTGTGGGCGGAGCCTCAGATAAGAGGAGGGAGTCTCAGTGTGTTAAATCTTGTATTTTCTGATCAAAGCAGCCAAAACAAACTGTCATCTTATTTCTCAGTTTGAGGTCAGATCAGATATTTCTGCGTCCACTAGTGACAGCCTGATGACTGAAAGAGAACTTTTTTGTAACTTTATATTTTACTTTGCTACATTTATCTGACAGCTTGAGTCTATTTTCAGGTTGAGATTTATAATCAAAACATAATCAGTTTAATATGATTATTATAGATTAACAGATTATTCAGGAGTTAAAATGAGCTTCGTTCACAATAATAATAATCAATGATATGTAAACATTCTGCATAAAGAGTACTTTTACTTTTGATACTAAGTTCATGTTGATACTTTTGTACTTTTACTGCAGTAAAGTAATCTGATTACTTCAGTGTGAGGCCTGTGAATCAGTCAGATGATACTATTATTATTATTATTATTGTGCTGCTGCAGGTGACTGTAGATGATTGAAACAGACGAAGAGAAACGGACTGAGTGAGTTCATTATGATGAAGATGAAGTCTGAACACAGAAACACAGCGATCTCTTTATATTTCATATTTTGTGTCTTTGCTGTTTGAAGCAGCTGAACGTTCTCACTGTTCTCACCGCCGTCTGCTGCGGGGGAGGAGCAGTGTGTGTGTGTGTGTCTGTGTGTGTCTATGTGTGTGTGTGCCTATGTGTGTGTGTGTGTGTCTATGTGTGTGTGTGTGTGTGCCTATGTGTGTCTGTGTGTGTGTGTCTATGTGTGTGTGCCTATGTGTGTCTGTGTGTGTGTCTATGTGTGTGTGTCTGTGTGTGTGCCTATGTGTGTCTATGTGTGTGTGTGTGTGTGTGTGTGTGTGTGTGTGTGTGTGTGCCTGTGTGTGTGTGTGTGAGTGTGTGTTATCAGTAAGGTGAATGTTTAAATTTAAAGAACTGGTTGGTTAGAGAACATGCTTCCTCGGATCAGACAGGAACTGGTCACAAGGGTCATGTGGAGGACACACACACACACACTGATGATGAGTTCAGGTCTGAGTCAGGAAGCAGGAATTTTAGGCTCTTCAGTGAATTAGAATGTGGAAAACTGTAAAAAATCTGGCACCAAAAGTTTCCAAACAAATTACAGTAAGAGAAAAGTTATTTTACAGATCATTTCTTTAACATACAGATAATAAACAGTAAATATCTGTATTTACAGATTAAATCTGTAGAATAAAATGGTAAATGAATAATGTGTTTTACTGTAAGAGTTTAACAGTTTTAAATAATTAAGAGTATTTAGAGTAGCAGTTTTAATTTTACATTCAGAAATATCATGGGTTTTTAAAAAAATTCCAGACCATTAAGCTACTGAATAACCGTCCAAAAATTATTATATTGTTATATTAATTTACCAATAAATAAATAAAAGGAGGAAAAAGATGCTTTTTATTTGTTATAAAAGTAGAAAAAAAGGAGAAAACTCCTGTAAAATAATACAGTAAATTAAATTTGTTTACAGTTCAGGAAAAAAGGAATTTTATTCATTTACATTTGTTTATTTACAAATAAACACATGAATCCCTGAAGCTCAGAATGAAAACAGACACCAGATACATGAAGAGAAACAGACTCACTGTTTGATCTGTGTGTGTGTGTGTGTGTGTGTGTGTGTGTGTGTGTGTGTGTGTGTGTGTGTGTGTGTGTGTGTATGTGTGTGTGTCTGTGTGTCTGTGTGTCTGTGAGTCACTGCAGACCCTGATGATGTCACGGTGAACGTGTCGTGGTTGTCGTGACAACGATGCAGCAGCTGACTTTGTGAATGTTAATGAATCTGTCATTCATCATCATACTAAACAGAGAGCAGAGGATGAGATGACTAATCACTCTGACACACGTGCAGATCTCACATGTGACATGAGGAAAATAATCCAGAAACAATTTCTTCCTGAATTAATGCGGAAGACAAAATATGGCTCAGGTCCGAACCGTAGATCCAGTTTATCGTAGACAGAAATTGTAAGAACAGATGTTAAACGCTCTGTTAAAAGTGACCAAAACTTGTGTTAAAATGTTGATATTTCTATCAGAATCTATTTATTCTACATGTGTCAGTGTTGGTGCTTTAGCTCTGTATCAGTTATATTCTGGAGTTCCTCAGGGTTCAATTCTGGCACCACTTTTAAATTCTGAACTATCTAAACCCCACGTATGCTTTCTTTGAAAAAATCACCAAAAATCCTCCATTTATCACAGAAAGAAACTGTAGAAACAGACATTATCATCAGAGTTTTAACTTTTCGACAGTCCTTTGAGAGATCATCATGTTTGAGATATAAAAAGTGACCAAAACTTGTTTTAAATGTTGATATTTGTGTCAGAATCTCTGTATTCTACATGTGTCATTTAAAATAAAGCATTTGCACTAACCAGATCCTGTTAAAAACATTAAATTCTGCTCCTCAGAGACACTGTGAAGACATGATTGATTCTGCTGAGACCAACGGTCACGCGACAAATATTCACTGAAAATCTGTTTACACAGAGCAGAGAGGAGAGGACAGGAGAGGAGAGGCTGTTTACACAGAGCGGAGAAGAGCGGCTACAAACATGCCAATACTTCAATATGTACAATATGTGGAGAAAACTGTTTTTAAAACATTCAGGGCACTTAGAATAGTATTTAAATAGAAAGTTTGTTTCAAATTTTTTTTTAAGTATCAGAGAAATTCAACTTTTTTCTGATTTGTCAATTCTAACTGTGTTATTTCTTCACAAAGACATGTTTGAGTTGTTCCCACTTCTAGAAATGATTGTCCTGATTCCACAGAGCTTCAGAACTTGTAGATTTTATATAGATTTTATAGAGTTTTTATACAGACTTTACAGAGATTTTATACAGACTTTATGGAGATTTTATAGAAATTTTACAGACTTTATGGAGATTTTATAGAATTTTTAAACAGACTTTATGGAGATTTTATAGAGATTTTATACAGACTTTATAGATATTTTATACAGTTTTTATACAGATTTTATACAGATTTTTTTGCAGTGAAACAGAAGTTACTGTTATGCTACCTATACATCAAAAGACTTTGAAAAGATTTGGAAAAGACTCCCGGAAAACTATCAGCTCACACCTGCTCACATCTAAAGACAAATGTTTAGAGTTTTTAGTCTCAGATTGAGATTTTAGACAGACTGTGAATCTTGCAGGGTCACTATTTACAAGACTAGCGATAATATCAAATACATTTGATATGATCGCAAACCCAAGATTAGGAAAAGACTGATATGAAATAGCGCAGATTACTACCTTACACTTAACGATCGAGATGACGGGAGCTCGCTGTGACTCCAGTAAAACTCCTAGATTTACTAAAGACTTTCCGTTTTTAGTCTGGGACTGTGAAAACCGTTTGGTGTAAGCCCAGCATTAGTTGGGCTTCAGAGAGTTGAACTGCTCCGTCTCTCCCTGCAGTGTTCCACTTCTCTAAGCGGTTCACCACGGTGGTCCCTGAGAGCTGCATGCTGATCCTGCTGGGTCTGGTGCTGGGCGGGGTCGTCCTCATAGCCAATAAGAAGCAGCTGTACCAGCTGGAGCCCGCCCTCTTCTTCCTCTTCCTGCTGCCAACCATCGTGGGCGACGCTGGCTACTTCATGCCGGCTCGCCTCTTCTTCGACAACCTTGGCGCCATCCTGACGTATGCCGTGGTCGGCACGTTGTGGAACGCCTTCTGCACCGGATTCTGCCTGTACGCCGCCAAACTGCTGGGGGTCATAGGTCAGTCTGAGCTCACAATTATACAAATATATCATAAATTTATATGTCTGTGACGGAAAGTCCCACAGTGCTTCACTGTTAGTGTGAAAACCACAAATGTTTGACTCAGAGAGAAGTTTTTTTAGAGAAGTACCTGCATAGACCTTCCTGCACCAGACTCCATTCAGAAAACCATCGTTTTAACAGCAGTGTTCTTGTTCTTCAGACCTGACAATCCGTTTATTCTCATTAAGTCAACCAGATAAATATCTTTATTTAGCTTCAGACTGATGTGTTAGAGCTGAACCAGCAGTCATCAGACGCAGGAGGATCAGATTATTGATCAGACATGGAGACGATGCTAAATGATCGTCAGTATCTTGAATAAACTCAAATATGATCCTGTGGTAAATCCTGAGATTCAGTGATGAAGACGAGTGGAACATGGATGTGTTCACTCTGTATGAAACAATCGAAATTGATATATCTATAATTATCGATCACTGCGATCGTGTTTCAGTCCAGTCTCGTTATTAAAATGCCTTTAAAAACAAACAAATCTCCACAATATTGATCACATATCTGTGTGTGCCTGTGTGTGTGTGTGTGTGTGTGTGTGTGTGTGTGTGTGTGTGTGTGTAGATGGGCGTGTCCAGGCTGACCTGATGGACTTCCTGTTGTTTGGCGCTCTGATCTCGGCCGTGGACCCGGTGGCTGTGCTCGCCGTGTTCGAGGAGGTTCACGTCAACGACACACTCTTCATCATCGTGTTCGGAGAGTCGCTGGTCAATGATGCCGTCACTGTGGTAACACACACACACACACACACACACACAAACACACACACACACACAAACCCACACACACACACACACACACACAGACACAAACACTCACGCACACACAGAGGTGTATCCTCTGGAGAGCAGGACTGTCCCTTTAATGCTCAGAGTCCCCGCAGCAGGAGCATTTACTCGGTAACGTGCTGAGTGGAGATTAACCTGAGAGCAGATTAACTCTTTCTAATCCTCAGCAGCACTCAGAATATGAGCTAATCCACCAAAAAGTGTGGGAACTCAGTCCCTCTGACTGGACTACTGCTGGAGACGGACAGACACAAACACACAGGGACAGGGACAGAGAGGGGACAAAGACAGACAGACAGACAGAGACATCGAAAGACAGTCTCTCTGATCAGTTTCTTGTTCTAATCTGAACTTTGTCTTTTCATTTGTTTGGAATCTTTCTTTGTCCATGACACGATTTAAAACATATAGACATGTTAACATATTAATATATAAACATAATAAACATATAAATATATAAACATATAAACATATGAATATATGAATACATAAATATATAATTTATTTTCGTCTGTCGCCTAGCATCAATCAACCCTGAGGACTTCATAAAGACTTCCTGACACACACTGAAGCTTCTGTCTGTCTGTCTGTCTGTCTCTCTGTCTCTGTCTGTCTCTGGCTCTCTGTCCCTGTCTCTGTTTCAGGTTCTATATAAAGTTTATATTTCCTTTGTGGAGGTCGGAGCAGAAAATGTTCAGACGGCAGATTACTTCAAAGGAGTCGGTGAGTAACTAACCCAGTCAAAGTAACTAAACCAGTCAGAATAACTAACTAAAGTAACCAAACCAATAAAATAATCTCCTCCTCCTCTCACCTCCTCCTCCTTTCTCTCCTCCTCCTCCTCCTCCTCCTCCTCTTCTGTCTCCTCCTCTTCTCCTCCTCCTGCTCCTCCTCTCCTCCTACTCCTCCTCTTCCTCCTGCTCCTCCTACTTCCCCTCCTCCTCCCTCTCCTCCTCCTCTCTCTCCTCCTCCACCTCCTCCTCTCATCCTCCTCAGCCTCCTTCCTGATAGTCAGTATAGGGGGGACTCTGGTGGGTTTGGTGTTTGCGGTGATTCTTGGCTTCATCACTCGTTTCACCAAGAAAGTTCGGATCATTGAGCCGCTCTTCGTCTTCCTGCTCGTCTACCTCGCCTACCTGACCGCCGAGCTCTTCTCACTGTCCGCCATCCTGTCGTAAGTCAGTCAGCCAGTCCCACCAGAACCACAGCAGAGACCAGTACCACCACAGAGAACAGTACCACCAGTTAAACCAGAGAAACCAGAACCACAGCAGAGACCAGAACCACCAGTTAAACTACAGAGACCAGTTAAACAGTCTCATGTCTTCTATATACATACATATATATCTCCCCCCTGTCTCTCTCTCTCTCTCTCTCTCTCTCCGTGTCTCCCATCAGAATGACCTTCTGTGGAATCGGTGCCAATAAGTACGTGGAAGCCAACATCTCCCAGAAGTCTCGGACCACAGTGAAGTACACGATGAAGACTCTGGCGAGCATCGCTGAGACCATCATCTTCATCTTCCTCGGGATCTCCGCCGTGGACAAGTCCAAGTGGGCCTGGGACACGGGCCTGGTGTCCTGTACACTCATCTTCATCTTGGTCTTCAGAGCCATGGGTCGGTCTGCTGCTGCTTCTTCTTCTTCTTCTTCTGTAAAATAACTAACGCTTGTTTACTGATATTTGATGGTAAATGTTTTTTTGCTGCTAGACCTCTGTCCTGACCTGTGGTGACCTCTGTCTCCTCAGGTGTGATTGGGCAGACGTGGGTCCTGAACCGGTTCCGGCTTGTGCCGTTGGACCGGATCGACCAGGTGGTGATGTCGTACGGCGGGCTGCGGGGGGCGGTCGCGTTCGCGCTGGTCGTGCTGCTGGATGGCGAGCAAGTTAAAGCCAAGGACTACTTTGTCGCTACGACGATTGTGGTTGTCTTTTTCACGGTCATGTTCCAGGTAGGAACCTGAACCTGAATTTATTTAATTGTTTTACCTTTTTAACCCATTTTACTGGGTTTGATAGTTTATAATGATAATAGATATAGATATCTGAACTCCAGCAGTGGTGTCATGGTCTCTGTGACCTTTGACCTCCTGCTCCCACAGCTCCAGAATTAACTTTAATTTTTTCTGCGTCAGATATGATATATATGAATATTTCCATCTGGTTATAAAACTGTGAGACAAAAACAAAGATCCTGTTTGTGACTCAAAAAACTCATGCAGCGCTTAGTGACAGTTTGCAGTTCAGGTTATTAGGCTTGTAGTTGTCCTGCAGGGGGTGCTAGAGGACAGAGGATGGAGGGGTTCATCCTCTGAGGAGCAGGAAGGAGATCAGAGTTAACAAGTCAGACTCAGCTTTGTTCTCAGACATCTTTCTGCTCTAAGGCCTGTCATGTAAACATAGACAGAGCGGCAGTGGCCGAGCTGATCGTGTTTCAGTCACAGATGGATTAAAATATTCTGCTTCATCAGAAGATTTTTGGGTCTCAGTCTGAGTTCTGTTTATGTCATGAATCAGCTGAGAATAAACTTCCTTTACAGCATGTTTCTGTTTCAGCATGTGGGAATAAAGTCCCACACACATCTCACAGTGTAAACACACAATAAATCTGAGAGTTTAATCATAGAAAATATTTTAGGCTGCTTTCATTCAGGTTTACATTTTATTCCTGACACCATTTTCACAGTCACTGTTTTAACTTTGAACCCATCTTTAATAATATTTAATAAATATAATAAAGCTGTCTGTCAGTGTCTCCTCTGAGCTGTGGAGGAAAGTAAAGGAGAGTGTTGCATATATCTGCTGTATTGAAGCTTTAATGAGCTCTGAGTGTCTCTGTCACCATCAGACGTCTGCTGCGCTGCTTTAAACTGAAGCTGAGATAATGAAAAGTGAGCAGATGGCCTGAAACACTGTTACTGACACGTGAAAACCTCTCGTCTGTCTGACAGCACAGGAGCAACCTGGAGACACCAGGTGTCCTCCAATACTGTTCTTCAAATCATCTTTATGTTTATTTGTATGAACACAATCGGTTCAGAGACACGACGAGGATTCACATCAGTCTGTGTGTTTCTTCCTGCTGCTGTTACTCAGAGACTCGGACTGCTTAATATTTCTGTTTGTCCAGAGAACCTCTGAACCCAACAAGCAGCTTCATCACGTCACATTCTTCTCACAGCAACATATATAATCTATGAATCTATAAGTCCTGCAGCTCTGTTGAATCAGCTCAATCACAACAACTCAAACATGTCTATGTGCAGAATATTATATGTGAGATATTATTATTTTATTATCTGTCAATCGAGTTTATTTCAGCTGTGTGTGTGTGTGTGTGTGTCTCAGGGTCTGACCATCAAGCCTCTGGTGAACTGGCTCAAAGTTCCTCGATCCACCAGCAGGAAGCCGACGATCAACGAGGAGATCCACGAGAGGGTGAGGTCACGATTATTAATACTGAGACACACACAGAATGATAAGAACATAAATGATAATAATGATTTAAAAAAAATTAATAGACAAAAAATTAATAGATGAAATTAACTTAAAAAAATACTAAATAATAAAAAGTAAAATGTATCAAATATAAAATAAAAATGAATAAGTCATTAAATAAAAAAATACATAAAATAAATACATTTACAGAAAATAGTATCAGTAAATGATAAGAATCATTATAGCAGGCTTTCTGTGTCATTATTAATGCTTGAGTTAAAGTTTCCTGAAACAACAACAGAAAGAACCATTGTTATATTTTAAATTCAACTCTGAACTGAAACATGAAATGAATTCATCAGTTTAATGAAGCAGATTGTGTGTTATTTCTGACTGTTGTTGTTGTTGTTGTTTGTGTGTCTCAGGCCTTTGACCACATACTGACGGCGGTGGAGGACATTGCAGGGCTGCAGGGCTACCACCACTGGAGAGACAAGTCAGTCACACACTCAAATATTATAGTAAATAATATCATAAAAACATAAATGTATATATGTTTACAGAGTTATATAGGTCCTGATAAAGACTTCAATAGTTATATTAATAAAATATTTATCATTGTAGTAAATAACAGGGACCAGCAGGGGGAGCTGCTCCCTCACTGCTGATGAGACAATCTGTCTCTGTCTGCCTGTCTGTCACTCAGCTGCTGCTTTCTCTGCAAACATGTTTATGTATTTTTGTTTTTACATGAAAATAAAAACATTCAGCTTCTGTTTTGTAAAAACTGACAAGTTGTTTATTATTCTCATAGATTTTTCTTTGTTCTCTGAAAAACAACTACAAGCACTTCACTGCTTTTATTTTGGTGAAAACTTTATTTAGAACAACAGAAAACAAAGAAAACATATATGTATATGTATATACATACATATATATATATATATATATATATATATATATATACACATATATATATGTATAAAATGAGCTGCTGTGACCTCTAGGATAATCACAGCCTCATGAAACTTTACAACCACAAACTAGAGACCTAGAGCATTCAGAGGATGGATGGCTGAGACACTAGATCCACAATAAGCAGCAACACAACACAAGTGTTGCCAAACAATCGCACAAAATACACAAATCTACTAAATGTCAAAAGTTCCTCAAACCAGATCAAAGTAGGATTTTTCTCTGCTGTCTGAATGATTCTGGAGGAGTTTAAACATGTTTATTTTATTCTCTATATGATAAAAAAAATTTGCATAATTCAGCACCAAATGTGTGTAACGAACAGTATCAACCCAAAAACTGCTGCAAAAACTGATGAGACATAATGAGCCTGAGAATGGACTCATTTTATCTTGTTCTAAACATTTTAATGATTGAAATGAATAATATGTTGCTGTCTCTGTCCTCAGGTGGGAGCAGTTCGATAAGAACTACCTCAGTAAGCTGCTGCTTAGCAAGTCTGTCTACAGGAAGAGTGAGTTGTGGGAGGCCTACCAGAAGATCAACATCAGAGACGCCATCAGCGTCATCGACCAGGTGAGACAGTGGGGACAGAGACAGAAGGGACAGAGGAGACAGAGGGGGCAGTAAGGACTGTCCACTGTTAAAGTTAAACTTCACTGTGAACAAACTGGAAGCATCTGGAGAAAATCAAACAGCTGAAGGTTTCACTTTACTCATTAACTCTTGTGTCTTCTGTGTGTGTGTGTGTGTGTGTGTGTGTGTGCAGGGAGGGAACGTCCTGACCTCAGCCAGACTGTCTCTGCCCTCGATGGCGAGCAGAGCTTCGTTTCCCGAAGTCACCAACGTCACCAACTACCTGTGAGTACCGACCGACTGTCCCATAGAGACCAATGAGAACACATGTTTTTCCTACAGACATGAAACCTCCATCAACACATTCAGAGACTTTTCTTTCTCATCGGCAACATTCTGTTGTTAAGACTCACCTTGTTTTTGATGCGTTGTTGACATGTTACTGTTGTGTTGTTGACGTGTTGTTGATGTGTTGTTGATGTGTTGTTGGCAGGCGTGAGAACGGTAGCGGTGTGTGTTTGGACCTTCAGGTGATCGATAATGTCCCCGGAGCCAAAGTGGAGGAGGACACAGAGACACACCATGTCCTAGCAGGGAACCTTTACAAACCCAGGAGACGGGTAACACACACACACACACACACACGCACACGCACACACGGACACACACACACACACACACACACACACATTCACACAATCACAAACACACAGAGCTGAAAGTTCTTACCTGTTTCTGTACTGATCGTGTGTTATTGTGTGTGTCGTTGTGTGTTGTGTGTGTGTGTGTGTTGTTGTGTTGTGTGTGTGTTTAGTACCAGTCCCACTACAGCCGTCACTTCATGCCTCTGGGGGAGAAGGAGCGTCAGGACCGCGAGGTGTTCCAGAGGAACATGAAGAGCCGCATGGAGACGTTCAAGTCCACAAGACACAAACGGCACAAGAAGGAGCGCAGCCTCAAGAAGGTCCCACACACACACACACATACACACACAGACATACAAACACACACACTGAGATGTAGTCAAAGGCCAGCCTCTGGCTGAAGCTTCCCGTGTGGCAAGCACACTGTATAAATGTTCTCTTAGCTCATTTTTACACACTTTGGTCATTCAAAATAAATCTGTAGATTTTATATATTTGCAGCTTTACAAAATACATACACAACAACAACAACAACACACACAACACAACAGCACACACAACACACAACACAACAACACACACAACAGCACACACACACACACACACACACACACACAACAACACAGCAACACACACAACACACACAACCCACAATACCAACACACAATACAACACACACAACACAACAACACACAACACAACAACACACAACACACAACAACACACACACACACACACACACACACTGAGCTGTAGTAAAAGGTCAGTATCTGGCTGCAGCTTCCCCTGTGACTGTTTGTTTGTTTGTTTGTTGTGCTTTTACAGCGGCGAGGATCTGATGCCAAGGAGGAGGGCGGGGACAAACCCAGACGGAACGTCAGCTGGCACGACAAGAGTGAGTGACTGACAGTTAACTCAAAAACTGAAGATGAAATATGAACACACTGATGTTGTCACTGTTTCCGCTGTCAGACCCTGTGGTGGTCCCCGTGGAGTCAGAAGAGGACAAGGGAGAACATTCAGACCCGGAGAAGGAGGACGACGTTGGCATCACCTTCGTGGCTCGAAAAGCTGAGACGCCAAAACAACAACGACCCAAATCAGGTGATCAAACACACACACACACACACACACACACACACACACACTGGCCCTCATTTATCAAACGAGCGTACGTCAGAAAGTGAGCGTAAGGTGGGCGTAAGATGATTTCTACGCAAGCCTCGGCATTTATCAATTTGGACGTGAGCGGACGGTACGATCAGATCTCACGTCTGCTCTCAGCTCGTGTACGCAAATCTGAGTCAGCGTGAAGTGCACACGTCTGAGTCGGAGAATTGATCTTAGGCTATTGCATCGATGCCTGGAGCTGATAAAACTCAGTGGTGTTTTGATTTTTAATAGTGACAAAGCAAAACATGTTTAGACTACATCATTTATCATTGAAACATCATCCAAAAATAAATACACCCTGCAATCGTGAAATTCTTTAAACAGAATACCAGACGAGGATATTAAATGTTGTTGTCTTCTGCTGTTTACTGTTGTTATTATTATTATTATTATTATTATTATTATTATCCAGCTCCGACACCGGAGCGTCAGCGTCTCCTTCACCAGCTGTTCTGCCCGAATAGAAACATTTCCAATCAGCTCTGTCACACGTTCCTCTGACTAGGACATCATTATTAGTAAATGTAAAGAGGTGAATAATATCTCTCCATCATAATAATAGCAATATTCGGATATTATATAGATTATTAGGCTTTATATATCACAATGTAATTACTCAAACCTCGCTGGGAGTTTAATAGTCCGCTACTCTGCTGACAGCACCACTGATTTCCAAACAAATCCAGTTTGTTGTGTTGCAGCTGTTGGACGTCAGCGTTTCACTTTCTGACTGAGAAATTCCTCTTCTTTTAGAATTAAAACTTACTTTAAAACATTGTTTACCTCCTTCAACCAAAAAGCTGAAAACTGTTAAGTCCGTGCTCCAAATGTAAAATATTCAGTGAACTTGTTTGAGTTTATAACTATAAGTACTTTTATTTCATAAACCTCCGTCGCTGCGTATTTCTTTAATATGTCTACCCCTATTGTTAATTGTAACGGTGCACTTTGCTAATAAAGCTGAGTTTAGAGGGTGAAAAAAATCCTCTTTTTGGCCGTATTGCGCCCTTCGGTGTCGTAAACTCTGAAGGCGAGTCTTCTGAATCGGGTATATATTAGGGCGTGGTATTTAAATTACGCATGTTTCGAGCCGCCACATTTATCAACAGCCGATCATTCTTACGCTGTGATTGGAGAGATACGATCGTTTGATAAATCACACGTGAACCCTGTCGTAAGACCAAATATACACTCGGATCTGCGCTCGTTTCTACGCTCGCTTGATAAATGAGGGCCACTGTGTTCAGGACAAAGATCCAGGTGCCTACTGTGAGTTCCTCTTCCAGCTGTCTGTCTGTGTTCAGAGCCTCTTCAGAGTATACCACAACAATCATACTTATTATCACATTAAAGCTTTAGGAGAGTTTTACACTTTGAGCAAAGACATTCAGAAATTTTAAGAGTCTGCAAGATGAAAACATGCTGCAGCATTCTACATTCAAATCAGTCCAAAATGCACAAATGAACCAAATCCACAACAACATTATCATTAAAATCTATCGTTTCCTATTTAATTTTATTTAATAATATTTATCTGATACCTCCTGTCATTCTCTCTGTCTGTCCTCTTCAGTCCCTGCAGCTCTGGACGGGGGTCAGAGTCCCCCTGTCCTCCCGTCCTCTCCCCCCAGTGGAGACAGCCACCTGCCGTGGAAGGGCGGCGTGGGCTCGCCCCCTCCCTGCGTGTCTGTGGAAGCTACAAAGATCATCCCGGTGGACCTGCAGCAGGCCTGGAACCAGAGCATCTCGTCCCTGGAGTCCATCTCGTCCCCGCCTGCGCCTGCCGAGCCCGTCCACCCGCGGGTCAGCGCCCTGTCCCGGCTGGGAGGACCGCGCCCCGCCTCCTACACGCCGCCAGGCAGCGCGGCGGGCAGCACTGCTGGCAGCACCTCCTCCATCGGAGCGCAGCTGTCTCAGGGCTCCTTCAGCTTCCCGGAGAAGAAGAAGGAGGAGGAGGAGGACGAGGAGGAGGAGGCTCAGCAGGAGCTGCAGCCACTCATGGCGTCTCTGAGGCCGCCTGGCACCCTGCCGCCGCCGCCGCTGCCACCTGGCCCGGCCCCTGGCCCCGGGCGGAGGAGGAACCCCTGCGTCTACCTGAGGAGCCTGGTGACGGCACCCCCACCTGACAGCGGAGAGCCACATAGCCGAGGCCCCACCCAGCTGTAACCACTGACCACACACACACACACACACACACACACACACCCACTAACATACACACACACACACACACACCCACTAACACACACACACACACACGCACACACACACACACACACACACACACAGACACTCCGTCCAATAGGAGAGCAGCTTCCTGACCTCCTCCTCTGACATCATTTTTGTCTGGATGATTCTGGTTTGAGTTAAAATAAGTCAAAATAGACCCTTTTACTGTTTGTACACAATAATGACGTAGAACCTTTCTGTCAACAGAAGTGGTGTTGTTCTCCAGTCGTTCTGACAGACAAAGAAGCATCAACATGTCTGGTTGTTGCGTATACGGTTGTACGAATTGCTATTCCACTGGAGGACTAAAGTTTTATAGGATTCACAGGATCACGACCATTTCATTTGGAGTGTGTAAACGGTTCCTGGTCGGTCAACACAGGGAAGAAGCCGTCTCCTAGGGCCGAAGTGTAGTCTCACCTACTTCGGGGTTAACCCCTTCACTTTTTGCATTAGTGCGAACACAAAAACACAGGAGCTCCAGGTCGACTGTGAGACGTTGAGGCCTTTTATTGTCGCCACCTGTAGCTTATACTGTACATTCATTACTCAGCCTAACTCCTGCTCGGACTGACTTGCTCTTTTGCCATCTGTGCGTTAAATAAACGTACAAACGTTATTTGATGACTTTTCTGACTACTATGCATAGGACAGACAATCACCAATGTAACAAGGCTTCCTGTTAAATCAAAGACTAGATAGATTACCTTACCTGATATAAAGGAATGTCCTCATTCCAGTCCACATGTTTAACCACCTGCAGCCACAGACGCCGCCGGTTGCTCTGACATGGTCATGATCCTGTCGGAATCCTATAAAACTTTAGTCCAGCGGCGGAATAACAATTCGTACAACCGTATACCAGCAATCAGACATGTTGATGCTGGGAACAGTTTGTAAATGCTTATAAATGCTTCTTTGTCAGTCAGAACGACTGGAGAACAACACCACTTCTGTTGACAGAATGCGCGCAACATTTTCTGATGTCGGCTGAAAAAGGGTCTATAAGAAGTTATCCCTGATGTCATCTCAGGGGGCGTGTTTTAGTAAAGTGGGCGTGTCCAGACTGCAGGGGTCAGAGGTCAGAGGTCAGCTTACCGTCCAATCACAGCTACTCGTTTCTGCACATCAGCAGCTCCCGATCACACAGAGCGTCCTGGTTTAATGTTCAGTATGAAACCAGCAGACAGCGTCCTGCAGTCAGACCTGCACCTTCACATTTCGTCATAATAAATACAGGAGGAGTTCTCTGCTCCCAGTGAACAGCTCTGTGTGGCCGGGTCACTCAGTTCTCTTTAATCTAATTTTATACATTTCCTGACAGTTTCTTTTCTTCACATGAAGTTTGTTTTTATCGTCACATGACGTCCTCCTGTGGCTCTTTATAGGAAAACACTTCTGATCAAGAAACACCATGTAATCAATCACATCCACATCAGTCTGAACTCCATCCGTCCCTCAGACTGAAGCTCTGATTGTCTCCGACACCTGTACACACGTCTCATATGTCTTTATTCTGTCCCAGCTGCTCGTATCAGATCTAGAAAAAAATGTATTTTGTAAAGCTGCAAATATATAAAATCTACAGATTTATTTTGAATGACCAAAGTGTGTAAAAATGAGCTTAGAGAACATTTATACAGTGTGTTTGTGTCTATAACTGCCTTACTCTGTCTGTCAGCGCTGTGTCTGTGTGTGTGTGTGTGTTTGTGTGTGTGTGTGTGTGTGTGTGTGTCTCTGTTGTGTGTCTCTGTTGTGTGTCTTGTTTTGCCAAAGAATGTGTTTCGCCTTAGTGTTGAGCTGCTTCACACACGTCAGTCTGACCACGGCCGCACGCTTTCCTGTCACACACACAGGGGAAGAAGCCCCGCCCCTTCTGGTGTGACATCACAACACATCTGTACGCTGTTAAAACAACAAGGAGGAACTTTGAACTGAATCCTGGAGTCTCTGTCTGATCTGCAGCAGCAAACGAGACAATCAGCGAGACGTTTCTTTTGTTATTCTACATCAGGTCAGAAAGACGTGCTTTTATCCACCAAACCCAACACAACGTTAAGTTCCTTTTAGCTGCTTTAACAGCGAGACAGAATCATTTTTTGATCACGTGTCAATTGTGCCATGAATTCAAAGATGTTTATAGAGACTGTATCTCAAATCGGACACCGTTCGTTACTATATCCCAAATCGGACACATCTGCATTGCCACAATTTCCGGTATTTTCACGGTCATTTAGAATAAGATCTCCACCACCAGTGTAGGTGTAATTGATTTATACATATTTAACAATCTCCATGTGAAATTTAGTTTATGTACATGGAGATTTACATGTCTAATTACAATAGGAAAGTAACTGATGAGAGAATGCAGTAAGAACACACGGGCTACGATCTTAAAAGTACATCTGTATTTTTACTGTACTGTATTTTATTGTGAAGGACAGAAGTACGGTCTGGGTGTGTTGATACAGTGGTTGATAACGATGACATTTATTATTACCCAGAACCATCCAATTTCCCCCAAAAAACTCAGCAGCCCCCATTTTTTTTGTTTTATTGTTTTACAGCAAGGAGATCGAAGTGTCCGATTTGGGATACAGTGAGCTCACAGCTATTTCACCAGCATTATCGTCCTTTAGCCGACTCTGACAAACCCGAGCCTAACGTACACAGTTAAAACAATATAAGGTTCGAAAGATAAGAAGTTAGACTTTAGTTTCACACCATTTAATTAATTGGAAGCATAACATGATCATTTAAATTAGTAGTTAATGTGACATTTTGATAGAATGTTAGCTGTACGGTGTCCGATTTGGGATACAGTGACGTTATAACTTGAAAAGATCATTTTGTAGGTCAAGAAAGTCTCAGTTTGGTGTTATAACATTCAGAAACTGAAGAAACTACGTCTCTCGTCTTGCACAACACACGTCAGCGTCACCAGCAGCCTCGCCACATTCACTTCACAGGACAATAAAACAATGAACAGAGGTGAACTCAGAGTGACTCCCGGTCTGTTTATCAGCTGACCGGTGAGTCCCTGAAACTCATCTTAGCTTCAGAGAGAGAAAGCTCTTTTAACAGTTTCACAACAGACTTTTCTTGACTTGTAAAATTGTCTTTTAACTTGAGATGTGTCAACAAAGAATGAGAATCTTCTGGTCTTTATGTCTTAATGAAACACTCTGACCCTGTAGGTCACTGTGCCTTTAAATATTCCTGCTTGAGTTGTGCTCCTTGGCTTTGAGCTTCTGATGAGGTGATTTGAGTCTCATTTAGACCTTAAGCTGACTCCAGACCAGCCTCCTCAGCCTTAATGTGGCTTTTTAATCACTCTTTATTTGAACCCAGACACAGGAATGTCTCTGTCTCATCTGTGATTCTGCTTGTTGTTTGGAAATCGAATGAAACTGATCCGTCTCTGTGCCAAATATCTGTCAGCTTTCAGCTCCTAGTCAATAAATGTGACGTGTTTTTATGAATGAACTCACGACTCTGCTTCTTTACTCTGAAGGAGTTTAACAGGAGACTGTTTGTATAGATCATATTTTACTGTTTCTACATGTTTCTGATGTTAATCATGTATTTCAGTCTCTGGTTCATCACTATTCCTGCTACAATTGTACCATAAAGACAAAAGAACACTCCTAGCAACTAGCAGAGAAAAGATCATTGAAAAGTATAAGTCAGGAGATGGCTACAAAAAATGTCCAGCTCACTGGACATCCCACAGAGTTAACTCATTGAGTTGAAATCATTTGCTGACAACCCCTGCAGTCAAAAATCCCATCTGCGCCCCTGTAAACATCAACGAACACAACCGCGAGGAAACAGAAAATCTCTACATATTGATGCTTGTGTAGACATATTAAACTCACCTGTGAACACAAACAGATAAACACACACCACACACACACTACACACACTCGCTTTGGCAAAATTGTTGTTGTGGCATTCATACCAATACATATGAATTTAATTGAATCAGATTATTGATTATTGTAAAGAATATTGCAAAGAAATAAATCTGTTTAAACACAAAATAATTTTGTGAACTGAAAAGGAATGACAATGCTGCTTGCGTGCGTGTGGGATAGCGGAGCGGAGAGCCAGCAGCTGGATTTTGCACTCACAGTCAGTATTAGTGGTGTGTGTATAGGCAAACAAACAAACAAACAACAACAACCACAACAACCATTATTAGGGCCCGAGCAGGCAACGACCTGCGAGGTCCTTATTGTATTTCGAAGAAGTAAAGAGGACAGTGGTGGAAGAAGTATTCAGATCCTTTACTTCAGTAAAAGTACTAATACCACACTGTGAAATGACTCCACTCCGCTCATTTTAACTACCTAATAAACTTTTAAGTGGTTTCATTTATAAAAATGGGTAATCATTTTAAATGTGTCATGTTTTTCATTTTCAATCTTGACCTGAAAAGTAACTAAAGCTGTCAGCTAAATGTAGAGGAGTAAAAAGTACAATATATGCCTCAAAATGTAATGGAGTAGAAGTATAAAGTTACATAAATTGCACATAAAAGTACCTCAAAATTGTACTTTAAGTCCAGTACTTGAGTAAATGTACATAGTTACTTTCCACCATTGCTACCTGCCTCTTCTAACTTATACATATCAGTTAAGAGTCCTCCTCCAGACACTGTATGAGGATTAAAGGGATTTGTGCATTATTATACAAAACTTGGTACAATTATTGTCAATGCCCTCCTGAGGATAACCCTTTAAGGTTTTATTGATCGGCCCCTAGGTGGCACTGTGGTGGCAGTCTAATTTCATATTTGGTACCGTGGCCACACTATAACACTTAAGGCAATGAAATTCATAGGGGTGGTATAGACTGGCCCCTGTAACGCACACACCCCGACGGCAGCATGCCCCGACACGCATGTACTGCAAGGGCCCGTTCAGTACTGCTTGCAGTCCTAGTTCTTTGTGTTATTACATTTGTGGGAACTTATTACAATATTGAAAGTTGAAGATTTTCACTTTACCACAAACGTAATAAGTCCCTGCAAACGCAATAGTTATTACATTTGTGGGAAATTGTGTGTTATGTTTGTAGTAGGCAGCGGCTGTTACGGTTGTGGAAAATGCATTACATTTGTGGGATTATTGCATTAAAAGCTGCAGATTTTTATTACGTTTGCGGTTTATCACATTTGAGGGCATTATATTCGCGGGCGTTACACTCCTCCATCCTGATTCTGAAGGGCGTGGCTTTAACCACCCCCATCCTTCTTTAGTCTTGGTGTGGTAATTATACTATTCAAGGCAGCCATTGTTCTGCAGTTGTCGTCAGTCTGGCCGCACAGAGGCGGGATATGCAGGGGACGAGCCATGACACCAAGGACTGCACCTCACCCAAGACGCTTCATAGGAGATGGAATAGGGGCCAGAGTCACTGATGCTATTAGCATCAGTTGTGCAATGCGAGTATTGCACAACTTTATTTTGCAAATTTACCAGGACAAATGTAGCGGCCTTTTCACACACAGGACACATTTCGTGCATTCACACAGCAAGCCATGAGTGGTACAACACTTGTTTAATTTATTCACACAGATGGAATCAAATCATATTTCTACAACAAAAAAAGAAAACATCAGGTCACATTAAAAAACACACCAAAAGACAGCAGATAAATAGTGTGATACCCCTCTTAAAAGTGCATGGTAAACTTGGTAGCAAAAAACCCTGACAAAAGCTCATGCGGCACAAGATAATAGGTCTGCCATAAACCACTGAGTGTTCCCATATAATTCATCCACCAAATCATCTGACCCTAATACATCGTAATAAGCACAAAGCATTAGCTTAAATAATTACATCTTTAACTATAAACCAGAGAACAATGGAAAATGGTTTCTTATACTCTAAAAGTCTGGTTCTTTCCCATCATGTGTTTGTTGTCAATCTACATAGAGGATATTACAAATTTAGAAACTCACACACATGGTTATTTTTTGGATAACAGTCGCAGAGGTTTTACAGTTTTAAAAATCAACTAGGAATTGTTCAATATAAAAATCCATTGGAGAAGTGAGTGTGTGAAGATGAAGTTGAAATACTGCAAAGAACAAATAGGCTGGAAAACCAGAACTAGACTATGATGCTGGATGGGTTAGACTATTCTATAATATTGTAAGAAAAGGAGCTTCTACACAGGCTACATACTGTTATTCTTGAAAATATTACCACACAGACTGACAACCAGCTACTTTAGGTTGCTACTCTGTTTGTCACCAGCAGGTTAAAGTTTGAACGTTTGTTACGTTGCCTTTTTCTTGTTATTTTCTATTCAGTGTTGTCATTGACATTTTTTTCTGTCAGTGTGGTCAGACAAACAGTAATTTTATTGTGGTTCATAAAGCTGTTTACCATGGCTAACAGCAGTTTCTAGGCTGCTGGGTTCCTCAGTCAAACCACTACTGTATTACATGCAGGTCAAACATCTGTATCAGTGTGAACAACTACATTCACTTACAACAGGAAGATGGCCACAGAAAGACAGTGACAGAAATGAGCTGCTGCTGCTGCCACCGCAGAGAATTAAACAACCCCATCTGTAATTGTAGCGTACATCATTCAGCGAGACACCTGAGCCTGTGTGGAGTTGAGGCATGTTCACAGTAAAGTGCTGGTCAGCTGACCACAGTTCCTTAGATAATAAATGAACTTTCTGTAAACATAGAATCAACACCAGCAATAAGGTTTCCTATCTTAACTGCTAAAAGACCTAGAGAGCTGTGTAATGGGAGGGCCTTAACCCAGTGTCCCATTTATTATCTACTTCAACAACGTTGGATGGTTTAATGGTTATTTCTGGCTGAATTAGCAGTAATTACAAAAGTTTAGTAACTGTGTTAGAACATATTTTTCTGTAATTAATATATATATTATAAATAGTCAAAGGTACATACAAATAAAAAATAAAGTCAACAACAACTATGATGAAGAATTCTGAAAAGAAATATCTTATAATGGAGCTTAAATTCTGTTGAGAGCTAAAGCTTAAGATCACGCTTTGTAGAAATTTGATTAGCAGTTTAAATAAATTTACTTTCAGATACAGGTACCTCACTGCTGTTTCTGTTTGCAATAGACCTTTTCCCTCTGCAGACACTTAGAATATTGTGTTGTTTACACAGTGCAAGATCCCATAGAAAAGGCAAAACGGAATGGTATGCAGCCATTATTAATGTTGTTAATGACAAAGACAAATGTTCTGCTGTGAAAATGGTCTAAAGCAACAATGAAGCACTCTGAATTTTGCCTAAATTCTGCCGTGAAAAACATAGCTGTAATAATTAAACTACTGGCCATAATATAAACCTTTGGCACTTTTACATTTGCCACCATGTTCCTGTGTTTTCATGAAGAGAATAATATTAAAAAGCGGGTTCTTATACTGCTTAAAGCAGAATATTTTATCAACTCTTTTTAATCCTGCTGAGACAGCCAAGTAGTTTTTTCCAGGTTCTGTGACTGATTATTTATGTCCAGAAGAAGTGGTTTATATGAATTGTCTTTGTGATGGTGTGAAGCATCTTTCTTTGTTACTTTATCTAGCTCTATATGTACACAGTGGGGAAACCCATGATAGACTTGAATTTTTGTCTTGCAGCCATGCAAAAGTCTAAAAACACACAGGCCTGGTTTACTGCAGAGCCAACGTGGCTGCCCCTTGGCTGAAATACATTTTGATTTCCAGCATAATCAAACATGAAGCTACAGTACATTCAAGTCAGTAATTTTTTGTATATTGATCAGCTGACTTAAGATGAAACATATGGAATTGTTGTTTTCAGACTTATTCAGGTATTTTTATGTCTTCCTAGGTCGTGTCCAAATTTTAATTTAGACCCAGCCAGAACCGAACCTGGTTCCAGTAGAGTCTGGTATTATAGTCTGTGTGAAGACATATGTAGCTATGTCCCATGTTCATAAGACCATCTTCTGCAGACAGCCACTGCTGAGAGCTTGGAGCCTCCAACATGGCTGCTCTAGTGACTCTTGTACTTCCATACCACCACTGGTGAAGGATAATGGAGATGCTCAGTAAACAGCTGGCTGCAAATGCACGTTTTGTTCAAGGTGTCCTGAGAAGAGAGAGGTGGTTGGCCCTCTAAGTACAGTGCTTGACCTCTGCTGGTTAATGAGATGGAGGCTGAGGAGTGGTTGAAATTAATGTCCCAAATGTCGTTCTCATTTATTCTGCTTTAATCCAGGAGATAGGAGTGCAGCCCTGGTGGTGAGGTTGTAAGCGAGCCGTCAGCGTGTCTTCCTGTAGTAAACAATAGCTGCCACCAGTGCTATTGATGCTGCTATTGCCACTGTCCTCCACTGAGAAAAACCACGGATCACCCCCTCCTAGAAAGATCAGAAAAGCAACATTAAGGGCTTTGGAGCGTACTGACAAGTCCATACATGAGACCATAAAGGGTCAATGAATGGCAACTCACAGAATGTGGAACTTGGTAGATTTAAATCAGAGCTAGATTTAATGATTTTTGTGATTCTTTGTTTATCTATTCTAAGCCCCATAATTTTTTTTTCACTAGACTGGTTTGAAATTTGTATAGCCAAGAAACGCTTAATAATAACAATAATAATATACGATATTTATTCATGTGAATGGTTTCTACTAAATGATTTACAGTAATCACATTAAATAAAATAAACATATTTTGTTTTAATTTAAAAAACTAACAAATGTATATCTTATATTATCAATCAATCAAAGTTGCAAATTACATCTTGTAATAGCTGGGTTTATTGCATATTAGATGATGTCATCTTGTTTTATGTATCTAGACAAGATATTAATCTTGGTTCCTTGGCTCAATACACATATATAGTATATTTCCCAATTGCAAACTTTTCTGAATGAATTTCTGACATTATCAACTAGTAGCTTTATAAAACAGTAACATCTGTGCTAATCCCAGAATTATATTTAAAAAAAAGCCATCATAACTTATTTCATCATTAAGTAGTTTGATACAACAGTAAGTAAATTATGGGGTCTGAGATGAGTTGGTATGTGTGTTGGAACGACCCTAAACCAACATTTCAAATCACAGAACTTTATGTAAAAAGCATCACTTACCCAGCCTCCTTGCTGTTCAATCCAGGTATAGAGTTGCTCTCTGATGACCTGGAGAACCCAGCCGATGATTGTTCTGATGTTCTCCAGGTGGTTGGTGGTCAGTGCCTAAACCATCCAAAAACCAGTCAGAACCACTCTAAAGTTGCTGAAGCCAGGTTCATGTGTATAATGTAACAATGAAATCCTTAAGAGGTACTAAGGGCTGGGAAATTGTCAAATGTAGTTATTACAATGTAAACAAAGTTTTTTTTTTAACTGAAAACTAATGTAGATGATAGAAGCTACAGAAGTTCTCTTGTGCATGCCTATATGTCTCCGCCTTCTCGGCAGTCGGCAAGTATAATAACAACAATGGCAGACTACATCGTCTCTTTACAAATGTTGCTCCTGGCTTTGTAAGCCTACATTGGCACCCAAACATGTACAACACATTTGTGCTGCCCTCCTAGATTGATATGGACGGTGATTACTTTGTTATTAACACTGAATGCAAGATGTTAATGTTGGATTTTTTGTAAGCTAACGCTAGCCCGCTAGGCCGTATCAATCTCATAGCAGTTCAACAACTCAAATGATTGAGACAGGTTTTAGTTGCTCTCTCTTAACGGCACTGAGTTGGTCTTGTTGGTCACAATAATCGCCCTTCAGGTCTCTCCTGGGATTGGGAGCAGAACAAGCCCAAAACAGCGACTGCAATTTTGGAACAAGCCCAAAAAAACGCAACCTGCAACTGCCAATATTTACAAGCGACTTTTCAGAATAAGAAGCCTGAAGTAGCTTAAAACAAGTTGACCTGTCAACTATGGTTGCACTTTGAACCCGACCAGCGGCTCATAAGGGCGTATTGCTCCGTGCAGACTGGACCAAATAGTTCAGTATTTTACCACATACTACTGTGTCCCTACTGGCTACCTGCATATAATTTACAATTGTGTAGTTGAGGTCACTAAAAAGGCAGAGCTTTTAAAGATGGGTGTGGTCTGTGCAAGGACCCTGGACTTCAATAAATGAGGGTGCCGTTGAGAAGCACTGCTCTGTGAGATATTTGTTTCTGTATGTTACCTTGCGTATGAGTCTGTAGGCCAGATGGAATAGAGCCACCACTCGACCCCAATTAATGCCATCAGCAAAGATACTTCTGGCCACCTTCATGAAGATGTCCTGAGCACAGTTGCCTGGAACCTGGTTTATCAGTCTGAAAAGGAAGAAATGGACAAATTCAAATGTAACACCATTTTGATTTGATTTAGTTATTATTAAAATTCTCTAAAAGTAGAGTTCATAGTAGAGGTGTTTTAGTACTGCTGTTTTATAATACCCTGCTGAAACAAACTGACAGTACCAACTCAGCCAATAACTACCATCATTTTTAGATGTAAATGGGATCACAGCACAGCTCTTACTCCTTTCTCGCAGATTGACTTGAATGTTATAGTATTTTTGAAGTTCTCAGTGCTGGAGGTGACAAATTACCATGTAATGTATTGCGGTATCCAGATTACCTTTTTTGCTGTAAGGATTTTGTTAGTTTTTAAATGAAGTAATCAGTTATTAAGCTACATTTCTAAATAAGCATTCTATTACAATTTCTCCTTCCTCACACACTGTCACTGTTTGTGTCCTTTCTGTGGAGGTTAACATTAGCTGCTTACTAGCGAACGGTATCCAATCCTATGTATGTGTCAGTGTCAGCTAGGGAGATGGCACAGAGGACAGAGAACTTTTAACATGATGTACTGTAAGCTGCATGAGACTAAGTTTTTATTGTTTTCACAGAGGAAGTTATGCCTTACTGTGTATAGTTCGCTGTCAGAGGCTGTACAGGTGCCGTCAAGTACCATTCATTTCTATTTACTTTCATGCACTTTAAATAATTCTATTTTTTTTCATTGCAGTTGAACTGGAAAAGAAATGGCATCCGTTATGAACTTGTAAGTATATATGCATGGGCCTTGGCACCCTCTTAAATAATAGGTTTACTTGTAATCAAACATATTGGAGCTGGTATGATATTGCGTACAGTCATATTGCTGTAATTAACCTGCAGGAAACTGATTATGGGCTCTAGATGAGGTTTTGCATTGACGGTAGTCAATACATTCAAAGGTAGACACACAGTAGGCTGTGTGTCCTCTTGACAATAAAACCATTTAGGTTATTTTTGGTAATGCAAAAGTACTCCAAAAATTTACTATTTCCATGAAGTGGCGCTGTGATGTAACTTTTGAAAGTAAGGACACCCAACACCCATAGATGATCTGCATTTCTGTGTTAGTGTGAACAAAGTTCATTCCTCAGTAAAGCAAACAGAGGTTTGTTTATCATTCAAAACTAGCTCTCAGATAATATGCAGTCAAAACTGTGACCAAACCAGTCAGAAAAGACTGCCAACAACAGCCGTGAGAACACTATGAGAGTTTTTGTAGATTGACATGAAGCACTGTGATGACCAAATAACCAGTGGGTCTGTTCACTGATGCTGTCCACCCGTTGTGTTTGTACATGATGCAAAGCCTACCGTTGCAGCTCAGCGTTCCTGTTCAGCTCATCTGCAATCTTGAGCAGCTGTTCCACCACTTCTTTGATTTGTGGATCCCGTTGTTCATTAGGTCTTCCTCCCAGATGCTCAGAGCACACGTGTCGCTCAGGCTCCTCAGTGTTCATACGTTCAATCACATACCTGGAACAGAGAAAACTGCTTCACCAAGGAGATCACATATTTAAGCAGGAATTTCACTGAACTACTAAAGTGACTAAGGCTGTGTTCAAAATCACATACCAACATATTGTCTGCTGCATAGTCAGTCTGTACAACATACTGCCTTGGAAAGTAACATTACTTTCTCACCTTCAAAATATTAAAACTTAATAAAGTGACATACCTGCCGTCACAGAAGAAACTAATACAGAAACCTATAAGTCTTCTGATGTACATGTGTTCTTATTATTGGACTTGGGAAAATGGGAACCTGAGACAATGGAGGGCAACTAGAATGTTACCTCTTCACTGGGAAAGCTATACTGCCCTACTCTAAGCCAAACTGCAGTAACTACTTTTTTGGTCGAAACTGAGTTATCACTAAAAATAAACTCCTTGATGTCTGTTTAATTTTGCTACAAAAATTTAGATTTCAATTTTGCTTTAATTCAGGGAAATAATGATAAAAAATTGCCATAACTACCAAATCCAACTCCAAATTTGATAGGGAAATTATTATCTAGACTAAGACTAAAATATAACATTACTTTACAATATTAAGTCTAAAATACACATATCTTTGAATCGAGTTGTTAAACACTTTTAAATACACTTATCACAAAATCAATTGGAAAATGTTTATTCACTGAAAACAAAATATAAAATCCAAAAGAAGACAACAACATTGTAGTTACTGCACTCTGTTTATGCATTACTATTAGAACCTTTTACAGCGATGCAAAACCAAAGTGCAGTAACTACATTTTTGGGGTCAAAGGTTAAGTAAATCTTACATCATCATCATGTTCACTAACCTACCTATAACGCATTTGGCTGGCCAGTTTAAAAATGTTAAAAAAAAACTTTAAAGCTGTTTTTCTCAGTTTAACTTTATGCATAGTTACTGCAGTTATTCTTTGTAGGGCAGTATATCTAAAAGCATAGTATCGTTAGCTCAATGTCAATAAAAATGTCATACATTTAAAATCATCATTTAAATATGTGCATTACAATAGAAAATTTCCAGTGAAAATCCATATGATTTGTGAGAATAACACAAGACCTGCAGGACTTGTCATGTTTTGCATATTGACAATAGGTGTACACTTTTAGGAAAATAGAAAAATTAATATGTAATTGATACAATTTTGAGCAAACTGATTAGAGCATTAAAAAAAACTGGTATGGTCCTTTTTCATTAGGGTCTGAGCCTCGACAATGTCGGGCAAGGAACCTATTGAAATTGAAGAAATTATTGTTATTATTTTCTCCCTATTTGATGGCCTTTTGGAGGCTTTCCCATACTCCAAAAGTTGTGGCATTTTGCGAGAGGCTCAAAACCATGGTGAAATTTTCATATGGTAAAGGTCTTGCGAATGGGCGTGGCGAAGTACCCAAGTGGCGCCCCTTAAAAAATGTAAACAGAGCGACACCTTATGGGGAGCATTCACATAAACAAGCGAAATTTGGTACATATATGTATCATGGGGAGATGCACCAAAAAGCCTTTTGGACCCATATCCTAAACCCATACTTTAACTAACTCCTCCTAGCGATTTAACCTGAACAACTTCAAACTTGGTGAGTATCATCTCAAGACCTTTGTGATTAAACGATATTTCCACATTTTTTATGTTTTAAAGTATGTGGGCGTGGCATCACGGTGAATTTCGAGTACTCCCCATTTACAGGAATTTGCTTTAACTTGAGCATACATTGTCAAATCTGCCCCAAATTTGTTGTGATCAGAGTACAGCCCTGAACACATAATAAAAATATTTATACATAGTTATAGCACCATCCAGTGGAAACAGGAAGTAACATTTTTATGCAGTTTTTAGCGAGAATGCTGCTATTTGTGACAAACACAAGGTAACACACCAGCACACCGCTGTGCATATGGAGGGGTGAGGACCCGTTCAACGCTGCTCATAGCTGTAATTCTTTTTGTTTTTCCAAAGTCTGTCTATCTCAATTTCACAAAAACATCTTGCTTCCCTGTCAACAAATGTCAAAGCTGCAGCCAGAAACCTGGGCGGTATGTTTTTATCGACCTAAGAACATCTGAAAAATCAGGTCGTCTCTCTTAACTTGATCTCAAGAAGGTCATACATGTAATTTTGGATAGATTATTTTAATTAAATGTTTTTTATTCTACTTCAATCACAGAAAGTACTTTGTAACTTTTGTTTGAAATGTGCTGCATAAATTAAGTTTGTAATCATTTTTCAAGTTTTAATGACAAGACTTACCCTCTGAAGACCACTGCTCCTGTCTCCAGGATTGGATCATCAATGACATCTGGCACAATGAGAAGACTGATTTATACAGCTGCATTCATTTCAATCACTGCAGTGTTTGTTTGAATGTATTTTCAAAATAACTAAAATCAAAGTTTCTTGTTTTAACAGCATAACAGCTTGTTATCATGGTAAAAGTTTGTTGTTTTGCGCAGAATTGGGCTGACTGCAATCATTGTAATAAGATAGCCTAATTCATACAAGGATGATTGAAAAAAAAATATTGTTATACTTTTCGCAGCAATAGCATAGTTTTTTGAACTGGGAAGATGACAGAGGAAGCAGAATTGGGGAAATTGGTGAAATTAAAGTAATGTCATGTTAAAAAGGACAATTGGAGATCTGATTTCTGAAACTTCATCTCAGCAATGTACATGTTACATACTTTATCATCTGAATATTTCTTTAAGTCTTTTGGAATCAACTGTGAAAATACACAACTGTATCAAAAGTGGCATATGAAAGTTTCTTCCTTTGGCCAGTTTCTCTTTCACGTACCATGTGACGTCACCGCCCCAATGACATCAGCAGCAAATCAATTAAATCATACCATCAACAGTCCGGTCTTTAACCCCAGCATTAAGTTGTCTTTGTTGTGATTGGATTTATGTTTTTAAAATGTAATTTGTTTAATCGTTAAGTGTACCTCAAATTGAGTCAAAAACCTTGTCCAAACTTAAGGGGGCAGCTTTCACAACCACAGCAGACCCACAGACAGATTACTTTATTCATCCCAGAGGGGAAATTAAGTAACATACAGTAAACTCTGACTCACACTGTCCTGACTCAGGCAAAAAATCTGCCTGTTTTATTGCTTTGTTTATCAACGGCAGCACTAAAGGTACAGGGTAGAGCACAAAAAGGCCTCTACGGTTCTTTGTAATTCACATTTGAATCCGTATCCGTCCAATGAGCTCATTTCAACGACCTTTATCGACAGTGAGCTAAACCTGCAGCACTGACCCAGCTTAAACACACAGCGTATGTTGATATTAAAAGTTGTTTTTGTTCTTTTTGCTTATGCTTTCTTTTATTTGTAACGAAAAAAGTTCAGCCAGGTAAAGTTGCATACTTGCGGCGTATAACACTGCTAACGCTAACTAAAACTTGTGAGAGGTGTCGAAGTCACTCCCTCCTTTGTACCGGGGTTTCCTCTGGTAACAACGGTGGTTAGACTGGGTTAGGTCGTGGTTAGCCGCAGTACAGATACTGGGTTTATGTTCAGATGAAGTTAAACACCACCACAGACTGGTTGGGTGGGACAGGGTTCAGGTTTAGTGAAGGGAAACATCGACGGGGAAACAGACTTTGCCACGACGCCGGTCCCTCCGTTCTTTATAAGAAAATATGACGTTACTCGGGACTTAAAAGTGGATTATATTGTTAAAAGGATCAAAGTTCTGTTTTAGTGGGAAAGTCCACTTAACTTTGTCAGTACACCTGACAGGCTTCACATACCTTCCCCACCCACGGCGCCCTGAGGCTCCTGGTTTCCTTCTTCTCTCTCCTCTTCTCGGTTGTCAGCCATAACTTCTAACTTTCCGTCAGCTCGGAGCAAGCTCGGAGCAATGAATGAGAAATTAAATGTATGTTTCCAGCATTTAACGCTAACTTTGCCAGAAAAGCCCGCACTAGTCCGGACGTGTCCTCTCCGTGAAAAGTTTTCGCCTTCCACAGGAGAACAAGGAAGTGACAAGGAAGCGCTCAGCGGCCACCGGCTGATACGCCTCGTTTCCCCCCAGCGGCCAGTGGGCACCAAGCATGGAGGAAATTACACTTACAGAAAACATACACTCACGAAAACATTGTGGATGTTGGAACCATACCATAGATAGACTGTATATAAATGAACCGTATGCGCGCAGATGGCACTAGGGAGGGGGGGTGGGGGATGTCCCCCACAAGATTCATAGTGATCCCGATCTGTCCCCCCACTTTCCCTACATCAGGAGACAGAAACAGAGGATTAATGTGCCCATTAGTTAGACTTATTTACACTGCAGCACATATGGTGCGTTCAAGGTCTACACGAACGTCAGAATTTTCGACATTGTTCCGAGCTACAAGTTCCGACTTTCAGTGTAATTTTAACACACCATAAAGCGTTACGGAAGGAACGTGTTGACCCGCCTTCAAAATAAAAGCAAACACATCTAGCTTTCAAAATAAGAGCACATGGATGTGTTAGCACAGTCCACCACAGAATTTACAAGAAAACTGTCAAAATATGATGACTTAATTAAAATTATGATTGACTTAAATAAAACAGAACCCTTATTCTCATTTACAATAATTCATTAAAAAAATGCAATGATTAAGATGGAATAGTGGCTTAGAATGTGCGAGAGACAAATTTAGGCTTTTAGGGAAAAAAAATTCTGACAAAAAAAAATCCTGTGGGAAACACTGGTTCTAGGCTTGACAGACGGGACAGATAAGAAATTGCCCAGCAGTATGTTCAGGTTAATGAAAGGAGGAGAGATGTGTTTGGGTCCAAAAAATGTACAAACTTCTTTTTATTTATGTAAGTATGTTGGTTGTTGTTTACACTACAGTTCATATAAAAATGTTTAAATAAAACATATTTTGGTTAAGGCATTGAGTGGTAAAACAACTCATTGAATTGAAATAATTTGCTGACAGCTTTGTCCCCCCCAGTCAAAAATCCTATCGGCCCCCCTGGAAAACAGGTGGGACTACCTGACGAAGGGAGCAGGGAGCACGACTTTCACGTCAAAAGTGTAAGTTAACGGTATACATACAGTACATGCTAACAGTAGCTAACTCGGCTTCATTGACTTGTGTGTTAAGCAGCCAGCGGGCGAGCGAGGTAGCTGCTTTGTTGATTAATTTTAGTCTATGGTTTAACTTATAAAGGAACTAATCGGACGTACATCATACCTTAACTCTTTAAACTAACACCAACCCGTTCAGAGTTTATTAGCGTTACATCATTGGCAACAGACTTTAAAAAATGATGCCACATGTGTACAGATCAGACTGCTGCATTTCTTAGGAAACGTAATGTTACACTGTACGAATATACGGTTCATTCAGAAGTGCCAGAATGCTCCAATAATGCTGATGATGGTGTCATGCTTTGTGTACATAAAGATATAATCATACACTTTCTCTTTCTTCTGCTTTCAGAGTCCACTCACAGCCATGGACGTCTCAGCTATTAAGGACAACCGGGTCCCTGAGTGCTGGAAATCCTTGGAAACACTTTAATTGTATTGATACATTCAAAGTTTTCAAGTTATTGGATTTTGAATAAAGTGATTGAAACTGCTTGAAATTGTAATTGCATTGTGGGGCGGCTGTGGCTCAGTTGGTAGAGTGGGTTGCCCCCCAACCGAAGGGTTGGTGGTTCGATCCCTGACCGTCGAAGTATCCTTGAGCAAGATACTGAACCCCAAATTGCTCCCCTCTGCGTTCAATGGTGTGTGAATTGTGAAGGAAATTTGGTGTTTCCCGCATGGTGGGACATGAAGTAGGCGGCGACCTACTTGATATTTAAGACACAAGGCAACTGACTCTGTGAATTTAGCTTTGATAACACCATGATTGAGGGGAACATGTGGATCAGTGGGCTCTTTCCTGATGTGATGTATAGGACAGTAAGAAAGGACCACATTGAGACTTGCTGAAGAATCAATGCTGGGAAATACAACAGAATTGACACATTCGTGTGCAGTGTATGGAATACGAATGTGCAAATAAAACTTGCTGAACAGAGTATTGAGTGCTTTGTGTTTGGCCAGCTCACCCATTAACTTAGTGCAGTTGTCAAAATTTCCACGACAGAATGAATTCCCAATGGTGGTAGTTGGCACCGTTTAGGGTAGCCTCTGCCACCAGTATGAATGTGTGTGTGAAAGGGTGAATGAGCGCAGTCTATAGTGTAAAGCACTTTGAGTGGTCGCAGAGCGACTAGAAAAGCGCTATATAAGTGCAGGTCCATTACTTTCATGCTATATAGCTTGGTCAGTGACAAGCTAATCCTAATTCGTCCTTTATAGCAAAATAGTATCTGATTTGATTAGTTAAATTAATCAGTTTGTACACAAACACCTTGCTGCATGTTTTAAAAATCACATTTAAGTTGATTCCAGATATTTTTAAAAGTGCATTTTTAAGCTTCTGACAGAAGTCAAATTTGTCTACATTTAATCAGAAGCATGAAAATATACCTTGAAAATGCTTGGAAAGTGCTTCAATGTGCAGCATGATATATTTACAGTAGTTTCATAAAGTGGGGTTAAATATTTTACTATGCTTTAATTTCTTACAATTAGGCTTATTTAATTCTAAAAGTAAAACACTAACACTTTAAATTAAGTGTAATGAACATCTTGAGTAAAAAATACCTAGGAGAAGGGGAGCTGAGGCCTTGTCAATCTAAGTGAAATCCACCTCTGAGGTGGGATCAAAATGATCCTGAAGATTTGATATCAAGTTGATCCAGATATCTGCCTTAAGTTTTGAAATACCCAAATCCAGCCATTTATCTGGAATCAAGGGAGGATTAGATTACACAACCTCATCTGTTATGCTTGCCTTCATCAGTGTTTCTGAAAATGTACCAGTTATATTCATCTACATTCAGATACCTGAACCAATGTGTATTTGACCCTTTGCTAAGTCCTGCACATAGAATGCAGACTTGCCAATCTTTGGCCAGCTCTGACCAAGGTCCCATAGACTTTAATGCAATCTTTTTTTTTTCAGTTTGATTGTGTGAATTTCAAGCTTGTCATTGTTATAAGGTTTTTGCCCGCAGCATGTGCAATAGTGACACTCATTACCTGCAGAGGTTGGAAGGAGATTTAACATTTTTGGTGGTAATAAAAAAAACAAAAATTTAAAAAAGCATTGGCCTGGTTAACAGAGCGTATGTGGCGAGGATAGGGTGAAAAGAGAATGAAATTAAACCAAATAGGAAAAGGGACCGACAACGCCACCCTGGGAGTTTCACCCGGGTAATTAATTTGGTAGTACACAAAGCACACAGTTAAGTTTACTCATTAAGAGGCCTGAGACGTGGTTCTTGGAATTATAAGAAAATATACAATTTATTTTTGAATCGTTATTTTTAAAAGCTTTGGTCATTCGCACAAAACAAAATCAAACAAGGGAGTTGGAGCTGAGTGGATGGATAGGAGCTAGTGCAGAAGGGATCCAGACCCCGGTTAAAATGCACAGACATGAACAGAGTCTTTGGTACAGCTGCTCTGGGGCACGGTGTGAGCTAGTGTCGGGTGTCAGGGGGATGAGGTATTGGACACAGTTGTGTACTTGGGGTATCTTAAAGTTATCCCAGAGAGATACCCACAAAAATGAACCTGGTCTCACAGGAATCCGTGAAATAGCCACAGATTTGCTTAACTCAAACTCAACTTAACTCAAATTTACGTGAAACTGACCTAGATTTCGCTTTTTTCCTATTGGTTTGTGTCCAAGTCACGTGACTTTCAAGGTTCCGGCGGTCAGAACAAAAAACATGGCGGACAGTTCTCTCATTTTTAGTGAAAAAAAAATCAATATTTTGATTTAGTTTCTGAATAAAAATGGATTTTGATTACATTTCTAGCGAGAAATATGTTTTATTTTCTAAATATTCACTCAGTGAACGTACATAATCACTTTGTATGTTCAAATAAAAAGGCTTGGATAAGGATAAGAAGAAACAAAACCACGGCTGCTGAGCAGCTGACTTAAGAAAAAAAAAACTCAGGAGGCATGAAATAGCCCTTGAAGGTGAGACAGTAGCTGTATCCCAAAGTCAAGGAAGGATCCTCCAACGGCTGAATTTGAAGGATTCTACATCATTGACAGCTGAAGGACTGTCCCGATGTCCAGGATCCTCCAGAGGACAGAGTCCTTCTTTTGCCCAAATTCCAAGGATGCATGTGTGTGTTCTCCGTGCACCCTGAGTACACATAAAGCCTTGCACACACTGGTCTACCAGGAGATTTAAAAATGGCGAAACAGCGACGCCGGCGGCACAATATGAATTTAAATAGTATTTTCAGTTTACACTAATATTTGTTATCACATAACTTACAAAACTTGTGTTCAAAGTCAAGCAAAAACAGATGCATAAACAAATGCCAGAATATTTAGCTAAAAGATAATAAACATAATCTTGATACATTGCCAGTTAAGTAAATTGATGCCATCTCAGTCGTTAAAGTTATTAATTGTTCATTTATATATACGTCAGATGATGGACTATATGCAAAGTATACATAGCTATGCCATTCAGAAAGTTATACATTTGTTTATTGTGTTAACAGACCGACAGTCCGCTATAATCCTTTATTGTTATTTATAAATAACTGTTATTGTACTGTACTCTAAAATAAAATCAAAATAAATCACAGAACATATTTCCATGATGAATTATGCACCGCTGCTTTTATGAAACTAAGTAGCGGCCAAATTCAGCCAGGATCAGTGAAACATTCAGGTTTAATCCACTTTGTGGCTTTTACTTGCTAAATCGTGGAGATTCAACCTCAAAGCATCTTCTTCCATTTCTAATATGTCAGAGTGCTGATGCCAGAGACACATCTGAACTGGTTTAGAAATTGACGTCCAATTACACAGTGACGCACACCTACACACTCGAAAGGCTGTTCCATTTGCACGTTACACCAGTGATAGGAAGGACTCTGGCCCCTGGAGGACCCGACACAGAAGAAAGGATCCTACCAAGGAAGGATCCTTGACATTGGGATACAGCCAGTGAGTACTCCTCACAGTTGGGTCCTTAGATCTGTTTGAAGACATCTAAGCTGGAGATATACTTGTTTTTCACTTGTTACAATGTGTTCTACTAGAAGGCACACCAGAGAAAGCAGACTGTATAAAAAATACAGCATTTGCAGGATGTAAATAACAAAGATGGCAACACTCCAAGAGGTTGCTATATTGTTAATTCTGAGCACAGCAGAAAAACTGAAAGAGTAGTGACAACGGTGGGTACTTCTTCCATACAGCCTGTTCATGTGCAAATTGCGTCTTGGGGACATGAAGTGTTAATTGAACAACCCATACTCCAAGCAGAAGCTGGATATGTGAGGCAGCCATCATGCACATGTGCAGTGTGTTGCAGCAGCTCTTGTACTTCCATATCGCTGCTGGTGAAGGTTAATGGAAATGCTCAGCTGGCTTCAAATGCACTTTTTTGATGAGATGGAGGCTGAGGAATGGTAATAATTAATGTCCACAAACTGTCCTCATTAACAAACTGCATTTATTCAGGAGATGGAGTGCGGAGTTGTACGGTCTGATGCTATCAGCGTGTCTTCCTGTAGTAAACAATAGCTGCCACCAGTGCTACTGATGCTACTATCGCTACTGTCCTCCACTGACGACAACCAGTGATCACCCCCACCTAGAAATATCAGAACCAATTTAATATAATTTAAAATAATTATACAAATAACATGACTGACAGATCTTTTTGGGGTAATGTATTACTCACCCAGCCTCCCTGCTGTACAAGCCAGTAGTAGGGTTGCTCTCTGATGACTTGGCGAAAACCTTCGATGATTGCTCTGATGGTTTCTGGATGGTTCTTGATCAGTGCCTTTAAAACAAAATCCAAAAGATCAGTGTACTGGATATTTTTCATTTTGCTTATATGTATTTTATGATTTGTCAAATATGATTTCAGGTCATATATTGCTCAAAGTTGCGATGACCTATGTTGTTCTGTCTCATGACATTCATGTAATCTGGCCAGTCACAAATGTCCTTCGGGAGCAGATAGAGATGTGTAATGTCTTGTGACTGTCGCTTAGCCTGGGTATACCCATACTGCCTTGCGCGCTCGAATTTAATTTCGAACCTCCATCCAGTCTGGCAACCAGGGCCGTTTCTTAGCCCTGTTTTAGGGATCCAATCACAGAGCGGGGAGGGACGGCAAGACGATGACGCGTACTACTTGGCACTTGGAAGCTTGTAGTTTTCTTACGGATCCAACATGGCTGCTGCAGACGCGAAACTCTCTTTAGCTGTAGATGGTGTTTTAAATAGTTTAGAGCGAAAGTTGAAAGGCGAAAGGTCTCTCGGCGGCTCCACTGTCCCCCGGCTCGTAGCGAGATCACCGGTAGCGGGGCTATTAGTGCTGCTAGCGGCTTGCTCTACATACGTCATCTGGTATAACTGATCTGATTGGCTAAGAGCTACCTACAGACGCTTTTGATAGACATTCTAATCGCCCAATAAACGGCTCTGGAGGATCGTAAACCACACCTCCTCTACAGAGAAATGAATGGCTCGTTTCCAGACCTAATCTCATTGAGATTAGTCTGGTGTTAGCCAGGCTAACTGTCGCTATGGGTTGGGACATAATGATAAATGACATAATGCTTCAGATGTGTCCCCATACATGTGCTCCTCTTATGCGCTGTGTAATTTTGTAATTGTTATTAACCTTCCTGATTTCCACTGATAGTAACTCATTGCCCATCTCATACCTTGTGGTGTGCTTTGAGTCCTCCTTAAATTTAACAGAAAGACAAGTTCTTTGACTCTGTGCTTTATTCAACAGAACCACTCCAAAGTTAGTACCTACTGACACCAGATTTCTGTGTTTAATGTAAGAAAATGAAAGTGACACTGGGGCTGGGAAATGCATTGATCTAAGTTCAGTTATAATCCCTAACCTTGAACTTCCATCCCTTTCAGTATCCTGGTGGAAGACATGGCTACAAAGCCTCTGCAGCCAACCATCAAAGTGAGTACTTGTGTCCTCCAGCCCCCTTTAACTGCATCGGCTGCTAGATCTGAATATTTCAGCCTCTTATGTTCGTATGCTTCCCCAACTGCAGCCTCCCATGGCACAGTTAGCTTCACAATGTACAGGTACTTTTGTGAGGCTGACCACATGATCTGGTCCAGCCTGAGATTGATGGCAATTTCTGGTGGAAAGACAAGCTTTAGGTCAAGATCAACTTGCAACCAACATATAATGTTAGCAAGTGCATATTGGCTACATTAGCACATTTATTGTATAGCAGCTGCTTACAGTCTCAAGCCATGTACTGTAGCATCTCTGTCTGGACATTGTGTCTAGCAGAAAATTGAATTTCCACCTGAGCAGGTGCGCAAAGTTGTCATGCAGTTTAAAGCTTTGCTGTGTTCCCAAAAATGCTGTGGATATTGCAGAAGACATGATCACTATCCTAGTGAATAGCAGATATGTGTATTATGATCAAAGTAAGAAAAGAAAATGGGAGGTCGATGGGAGAAGGCCTTGAAATACGGGAGAAACGCAGGACAAACAGGAATGTTGGCAGGTATGGAAGCATGTCACAAATTGAGCAAACAAATGGATATCAGCATCTTAATAAAATAAATGATACCTGACATATGAGTTCGTAGGCCAGGTGGAAGAGACACGCCACTTGAGCCCAATTAATGCCATCAGCAAATACGGTTCTGGCCACCTTCATGAAGATATCCAGAGAGCAGTTGTCTGGAACCTGGTTGATCAGTCTGACAGGAAGAAACAGACAGATTCAAATACATTTTGATTTGATTTCTGTCAAACTTCTCTGAAATGTGTCTTGTGATGCAATACAAGTAAGCGGCAACCTCCAGGGATGAAAAAGAGCCACCGCAATTTGCCAAAATTGCAGTTCCAATTCCACTTGAGGCTGGCTCCAAAACACAGATGTAATGAGGATTGCACCCTTGCTCAAAAGTAATTTACAACATGTTTACAGCTATCCATCAACTGTTCAAGGTGAATTTTTCTATAACTTGCACATTTGTACTATAATAATGCAAAATCATTGGGCGAGAGGCGGTGTACACCCTGGACAGGTCGCCAGACTATCGCAGGAGACACTCTCATTCACATCTATGGGTCACCAATTAAACCTAAGTGCAGGAAGCCAGAGTACCCGGTGAGAACCCACGCTGACACGGGGAGAACATGCAAACTGTAAATGTAAGTAAATTGTTGGCACTGACATGTAAAATCCTTGGTGGACAGAGACAAAAGCAAAACATAAATAAAGGTTTAGTGAGGTGAACAATAAAACAATATTATAAACTCTAATAAATGAACAGTGGGGGCATGTGTGGGCTTTGGGGCTCTGCAGACTGTCAAGTGTGATGCACAGCTAAATATCTCTCCTTATTCCATGCTTTACTTTAAAACTGTGGTGTTTGAGTCAAAGAAAGTGATTAATATAAAAAAATTCATACCTCCGCTAAGTGTATTTCACTGGTGTGTCTGAGTAGCCATGATTTGCAGTTCAGTTTTGGTGCTGGATGCTGGTTATACTAACATTATTACCAACCTCTTCTTTATTTCCCTGGAATTAATGAGCATGAACCTACAGAAACAGTACCACTCTGCCGTTACAATACGTCACGTGAATTAACGTCCGTTTCTAATGACGGCGGCAGCAGATCACAGCTGGATCAGCTGTTAGTTGCTAGTTGCTTAGTGTTTTCTCTGTTTAACAAACAGCTGCACATGAATAACAACCTGCATTGTGTATTGAACTGTGTCCAGCTCAGGGGCACGGGAATGCCTTTATACTATTTATTTATTATTATTTAGAATATTTCTTCTGTACATATTAGGACGGCGTATTAGGGCCAAGTATGAAAAAAAAAAATGGACCCGGGAGAGGGGGGTAATATTGGTCCATGTCTCACTGGGTCCGTCCGGTACCACAAATGCAAACACACACCAACTTCAGAGATGAATAATGATTCCCTAAACCCAGCCACCATGGCACGTGTAAAGATGCATAACATGAGAATGCCCGTGAGGAATGAAGGCTGGGAAAAATAAACCTGCTGCTGTGAAAAAAGTTTAGACAAATATTACATACTGTAACTGTCAAAAAGGAGCAGAGTAGGATCGGAAAGACAGCGCTCTGTGTACCGTCAGGCTGAAGGGGAGCGTCAGTCGGAGAAGACATCCCGCAGGTAGAAAGGAATGAAATGTGGTGATGTAGTACCATCACCTCATGTTATGCATTTTTATGCATGCCATGGTGGCTGGGCCCCTCTCCCCTGGGTCCCTATTTATTTATTTTTTCATACATAGCCCTAATACGCCGTCGTAGTAGACGATCCTGGTGATAAATTAATTATTTAATATCCCATAACATGATTGTGTCCGCTGAACACCAGCCGATGTTTTATTAGGTTGGATGATTAAGGTAAAATGTAAATGATGTCACTCAGATCAAAGCTACACTCAGCAATGATCAGCCTCACGTGGGACTGATGAAGATGACAAACAATGTGAAAGTCTTTCCTGCTGACAGACAGACTCTCTACTTTTTTTTTTTTTTACTTTAATGATATCCATAATGAATCTGTATGGTGGAAAAAACAGATCACGAAAAGGAAAAAAGCTTCTAGAGCGATCTTTCTCTTAATTTATTATAAATGTAGAAATAGGTTTGTGGTGTTTTTCTTGTTCAGAGTCACAATAAAACAGATTTTAACTACATGGTGAATATAAATAAAATATAAAACTTGTGGTGACACACTTAAGTTTAATCTGTGATCTGTCTTCACTCCGGTTTGAAACTACAGCGATGTTGTGATGTATAACATCAGTCTGATCAGCTGCAGCGTCTAATCAATAACCGGTGTCCAGTCAGGGGGCGGGGCCACCGCTAAAAGACTACCGCATAGGATACTCTCATGTTTCCTCACTTGTGCCTCCTCAGATATGCCTCCTCTCTCTTCTATCCTCTATCATCCGAGCACAAATAAGAGCTTTGGGATGGTCGTAAAGATGGCGCCCGCGAAAGAACTTCCGGTTCAAGCGAGGATAGAGGATAGAGGAGGCAAAAATTAAGGGACTTGGAACGCACCCCAAGTCTCTTTTTTTGCATCCCTGCTTCTTAGTCCAAGGAAACGTAGCGAGGAGAGAGGAAGCGAAAATTAAGGGACATGAGACGCAGTCTGCCCTGATTCCTGATTGTGTCCACCTGTTCCCCATTACCCTCATATGTTTTAGGCTGCGTTCAGACTGCAGGCGAATCTGATTCAAATCAGATTCCTACTCAAATCAGATTTTTAGGGCTGACTGTCCACACTGTTTTTAGCAAGTGTCCAAATCGGATATGGCTCTGTTCAGACTGGGCCACATTATTGACTGATCTGACAGGTTGCTATAGTAACGGCGTCAGACGTCATATAATTGCGACAGCGACAAGAACAGCAACAACAAACATGAGGGAGGCATGTCACCTCCGTATATTGGCCTTATCACTGTCCAGTAGAGGTGCAGAACATCTCAGACGCACCAGGGGAGAAACCGGGTGGATAGACGCCCCCGTCGGGTCGCATGATATGGTCGGGCGCGGCTGCCGGTGGATACCTCGTCTCCGCGCTGCCGGCGCTACGCGTGCCGCGTAGAGTGACGTCACGGACAGTCAAAACCGATCTGAGTGTTTGGAGCGGTTCAGACTGAGACGCATCTGTCCAAATGCGATCTGAAACTACCTCCCGAAGGTGGTTTCGATCCGGTTTGCAAAAACCGGATTTCATGTGATTTGTGACTGTTCAGACTTCAAATTAGCCATCCAGTTCCAATCTGGATGGGCTAAAAATCGGATTTTGGCTGGCAGTCTGATAAGGCCTTATAGTCTGCGTCTCTCTTTGTCTTGTGTCAGAGTGTCTTGTTGGTGCCATGCACCCCAGCCATAATCCTAGTGTAGTTCTTGTCTTGCCTTTTGCTCTACGTTAGTCTTATTCTCTGCCTTGAAACAAATGATTTGTTGCTTGTACCTCTTCATAGTATAGCGTTGCTGATTTGTTAAGTTTCATAGCCCCTGTTAACCTCCTTTGGAGTGATTTTTGTTTCTAGGATAAATTTTCATAGTCTAGCTGTTTTTTTTTTAAAGTGTGCGTTATTTTGCTCTATTTACACCAGAGTAGTTTTTCCTCCTCTTGAGTGTTTTGAGTTTTCAGGTCATGACATTTTTCCTCCTCGTGGAGTGATTTTTGTTGTTGTTGTTGATTTAATTTTTCCTAGTTTTAGCCTTTTCTTCCTTCCCTTTTCAGACTGATTCTTTGTTTTTAGTGTCTTTCTTCCGCTTTGGTTTTTGCTTTTTTTCCCTCCTGTTCTTAAATATAACTTTCAAAGCCTGTTTTGTTTTCACTCTGTTGGAGGCTAAAGAAATAGTCTGCCTCACACCTCAGTTCTGAGGTGTGTTTCGTCAACGTGGATGAAGGAAAAGCCTGGCTTAATATATGTCTCGCTAATTTAAGTGAGAGATGCGTTCCATCAAAGTGGTTTGTGACTCCCCGCTCAGTAACCATGGTAACTTACACCACTGAACTAGCCTGCTCCGGGGCAGGCTAACTGTCGAGCTTACTTTAGCTGTGTGTCAAATAATTCCCGACGGGCGGAAACAAAATCCCAAAAGTCAGTTCCGCCACATTTCTTTTCGCGCGTGCGTCAATTTTGTCATGTCCGTGCGGAAAGTTTAGACATTTTTTTTTATGTAAGTCTGGTTTAGACCTTTTTTTCTACGGAGCCCCCCAGGGGACACGGGGGAGAAAAAAAGATGGGTGAAAAAAAAAAAAAAATTATGGGTGAAAAAAAAAAAAAGGACGGACTTTTGCGAGATCCTGAGATACTTTTGCGAGATCCCGAGATAGTTTTGCGAGATCCCGAGATAGTTTTGCGAGATCCCGAGATACTTTTGCGAGATCCCGAGATACTTTTGCGAGATCCTGAGATACTTTTGCGAGATCCCGAGATACTGACGAAAGAAGAGGAGCAATGGAGGAGCGATATTCGCCTATTTTCCGGCCTTCTAACTGGAATAGCGTCACGAAAACCGCACCAATTTCCCCCAGGATGGTTTTATTTTGTACAGAAAACTAAGACTGACATTTCACAGGCTTGATCAACTCCCCAAAATCAGCGAGTCTGGCGAAAGATTAAAGTAACCGGGCCGAATATACGTCCTAGTGCCCAACGGCAGCCAGAGTGCTTAGGGACCGTCGCAAAAGTGCAACGTCTTTCTTTTCTATTTTTAATAACTCACTGGAAATTCATCTAATAAACACCAAACGACTTCTGATGTGTTCATGAACTCACTGTGGACTTCCCACACCCTTTATTTTCAATACACACCTTTTCAATTCCTTTTATTCAGTGTGTACAATATTTAAGCCTTTTATTTAGTAATAGCTCTCTTGTTTTTATAGATATCAACACCAAACCACTTCTGATGTGTTCATGAATTCATTGTGGATTTCCCACAACCCTTTATTGTCATTAAAAACTCTTTCAATTTTTTTAAAAGGCATAAGTAATCAGTATATATAATTATTTCATATCTTAGGCTTTTATTTTGTAATAGCTCACTTGATTTTATAGATATCAACACTAAACCACTTCTGATGTGTTCATGAACTCATTGTGGATTTCCCACAACCCTTTATTTTCAATAAACCCCCTTTTTTAAAGGCACAAGTAATATGTGTGTATAGTTCTTTATATAAGGCCTTTCTTATTTGATAGCTGTTTGAATCAGTCACAACCCTTTAGTTTCAAGCAAAACCTTTACAAGTTGTTTAGATATAAGGAGCAATAAGCGTGTATATTCTATTCATACTTAAGGCTTTTATTTTTTAATAACTCACTTGTTTTTCTACATATCGACTTCAAAACACTTCTGATGTGTTCATGAACTCACTATGAAGCTTCCACAGCTTCTTGCTTTCCTTTAAAACCCTTACAAGATTCTTAGACATCATTCATTTCTTTACATTTCTCATTTTTTATTTTGACTTCACTGTTCTTTTTCTTCAAAATTGCTGCTGTTAATTCAGGTCAAGCATGCAAATTGTCATTCAAGCATGACACATACAACCTTTCAGGTAGTTTAGCATTAATTGCAAGCTGTTAAAGCAAAGTGAATAAACAAAAATATGATTACTACAGCCACAAGTATGCATCTGTACTTGACCATCAGCTCGTGATGCTTTCCAAAACAGAAAATCGAGAACAACTATAGCAAGCAATAGTGAGGAGTTAAAATACTAAGAGCAGTCTTTGTCTTTTGTTGAACATAGTCATATATAAATTGGGCTGCACAGTAATTAAATACGTAAATTACATTTTTATTCATTGTCTTACAGATGTCTTATGATTGGTGACACACTGGAAGGAATGGTATCTGAAATTTAAAGTGTTTGTTTTACGACAATAAAGGATGTTGGGAATCCACAATGAGTTCATGAACACATCAGAAGTGGTTTGGTTTTGATATCTATAAAAACAAGAGAGCTATTACAAAATAAAAGGCTTAAATATTGTACACACTGAATAAAAGGAATTGAAAAGGTGTGTATTGAAAATAAAGGGTGTGGGAAGTCCACAGTGAGTTCATGAACACATCAGAAGTCGTTTGGTGTTTATTAGATGAATTTCCAGTGAGTTATTAAAAATAGAAAAGAAAGACGTTGCACTTTTGCGACGGTCCCTAAGCACTCTGGCTGCCGTTGGGCACTAGGACGTATATTCGGCCCGGTTACTTTAATCTTTCGCCAGACTCGCTGATTTTGGGGAGTTGATCAAGCCTGTGAAATGTCAGTCTTAGTTTTCTGTACAAAATAAAACCATCCTGGGGGAAATTGGTGCGGTTTTCGTGACGCTATTCCAGTTAGAAGGCCGGAAAATAGGCGAATATCGCTCCTCCATTGCTCCTCTTCTTTCGTCAGTATCTCGGGATCTCGCAAAAGTATCTCAGGATCTCGCAAAAGTATCTCGGGATCTCGCAAAACTATCTCGGGATCTCGCAAAAGTATCTCGGGATCTCGCAAAAGTCCGTCCCTTTTTTTTTTTCACCCATCATTTTTTTTTTTCACCCATCATTTTTTTTCCCCCGTGTCCCCTGGGGGGCTCCGTATTTTTCTCACAATTTGACGAGGCATGAATTTATATACCTATTTCAGTCAATCTGTTGTTTAATTCATGCAACATTTGTTTTGGAGTGAACTCTTTATTTGAAAGCTAAACATGTATAATTTAAGAAAATGTGTGTAAAAGTTTTTAGTAGTCCTTTATTCATTCATTTTGTTCTAGCTTTTAAGACAAAAAAACAACAACACATTAAATGCATTCTAAACCAGGACCTTCTGCTGTGGTAAAATGTATACTTACATCACTATCTAGTTACTTTATCTCCAATTTAATTATTCCATTTTTAGCTTTTTGTCTCCATATCGAGTTTTTGGTTTTCAGTTCGCATAAGCATATGACGCTTGCAGATCGCGCCGACATCCCTTAAAAGAAAACGTGTCAAAGAGTAGGCATAGCTGATTATGTTGCCAATTATTATTTAATTTCTCAATTTCATCGTTGCCATGTTTGTACATGGTGCAAAGCCTACCGTTGCAGTTCAGCATTCCTGTTCAGCTTATCTGTAATCTCGATCAGCTGTTCCACCACTTCTTTGATTTTTGGATCCTCTAATTCACTTGGACTTCCTCCCAGAAGCTCAGAGGACACATGTAGACCAGGTTTCTCTCTCTTTATACGTTCGATCACATACCTACAGAAAAGAATGCTTCACCATGAGAATGCCACACACTTAAAGAATTGCATACAATGAAGACTAACTAACTAATAGAAAACTACTTGATTCATGTCATTCTGATTGTTGAAGTCTCATATTCGCTTCAGAATGCCTTTACACTGAATGAGGACTGAGGATTTTGACAGAAGGAAGTACTACAGCAACCAATGAGTCTTTTCAATGCTTACATAGGTTTGTTTGTATCGCTGGACTTGGAGAAATATGAACCTTTAAAACTGGGATAAGCAGTTTATTTTGGCATCACTGGGAAAAAAATCCCCAGTCGGCATATTAAAGTTAATAAAACATGCGATTGATAATTTTTATTTTGTTTATCAGACGCTGACACAGTAAAAGCATAAAATACATGTCAGCATCAGCAAAGCATTTAAGAGATGGAGAGAAAATGTTTCTAATGGGTCAGCTTTCTTACCGTGTATATGGACACAGCAGCCACTCCGGGTCCGATAAACACAGTGATATATATTGATTTTAATGTTGATACGTCTACAACTGTCTGATATTGTTGGAATTTAGGTTCCCGCTTCAACACAAATGCTGCAGCCACTCCTACTGCTGCCATCTGAATGAGGAAATGTAAATGTGGCAAACAAGCCAGTATTCATGCCAGGCTATTACACAATGTTGTTCCTCTGTGTATTGCGCTGTAGATAGAGTGCTGACAATAAAGTCTCTCCTATCTAATAGTTTTGCCCTAAATTAGCCTCAGCCATGGGCCTTTGGCTACAGTTAGCAGAAGGTTAAAGAAGAATCAGGCTTTAACCTAAGAGATTTCCACGCACATCTGGTATTTGTAGAACAGCGCTCTCACTGAAATGACCCATGATTGGCCAAATTACCTGTAACAGGCTAGTTTTCCAGAAGCCTGACAAGTTTTCTGCCAGACCACTTAAATTATAAAATGTTGAAGGATCATTAGAGATTATTGCACAATGACACCCTAAATAAACTACCTACCCAAGCTTCGAGACACTAGAGTACTTTCTGATTAGAGTTGTAGTCTGAGAGACAGGAGGGGTATGAGTGGCACAACTGTTTTGCACTTGAAACAGCATCACTTTGAAAAATGTTGCAAAAAAAAAGCACAGATAACCAGTGAACTAAAACTAGTTAGAGTTGAAATGTCTACTAAACTGAAATATTACGTAATGTATTCAATTTGTAGTAAACTGCTTCAACATGGAATCATCATTCTTTTAGGTCCTCCAAAAACTAAAATATTTTGTCTACGAATGTTAAACCCACAGCTAGAAACAATGACCCCAAACATATATTTTATCAAAAGAGGAGCATTTCAAAAAATTAGGTCTAGATTATTGAAATTGATTGTATTCAGTGTTTATATCTGTTAACTCTGTTTTAAAAGTGATGTATAAAATACATTATCATTATCATATATTGAAACATTATCATATATGAAACCTACCTTCTTAAACACAATGTTGCTGTCTTCAGGATGGGATCATCAATGACACCTTTAACAATGAAAATATGAATTAATAGCTACAATAATTGTAATCATCGGCTATGACTGTTGTTGAATGTTAGACGTCATATTCCTTTCATATTAAAAATTCTTGGTATAACTGCATTCTGTGCCATGCTTTCAAGCAGTCATCTTCCAGGCTGGAGAAATATTATTGCTATGTGCAGCTGATCCGCTGGTTTCGTTAGTTTGAAACTAGTTAGTTTGGGATATAAAACCAACTGTGAGACAAATGCACAAGCACTGCCTACAAAATGCAACACTAAACAGATACAAAAATATTCAATTACTTCACTAATGTCACATACATAATGTCATACATCAATGGTCTTCCACCGGTTAAAGATTTCGTTTTGCACACACTTTTGTCTTATACATTTAAGGGAAGTGAATCTCACCAACCAGCAGCTTTTAAGCTGTTCCCTTTCACTTTTTGTTATGCAAACCAAGATGAACTGGCTGCACTCCCTGAGCCTGAGCTACATCAGAATGGATTTGTTTTGATGTGGAAATAAAAAAAGTCTTTAGAAAAACAATTCTAGCTGTCATTATAGCATATACATATTTATTTATGTTGTTTTGAAAATCTAGTGTCAACATCAGTTTCCTACACAGAATCATTGGGGTCCCTAACCTTCCTGCAAATTGTACTTCAAGCACCACAAATAACAACTGGTTGTGGCGAAGGACAGATGTTCAGGTTCAGGTGAGGACAAGATTGATGTGGAAACAGATTTGGTCACAATACTGGATATTCATACAAAGTTTGACTTCACATACCTTCCTCACCCACAGCACCCAGAGGCTCCTGGTGTTCTTTCTGTCTCTCCTCTTCTTGTCTGCCAGCCATAATTTCTAACCTTCTGTCTGCATGGAGCGAGCTGCTTGATAGTTTGGCAAAATAAAAAGGTCACTAGCCTGGATGTGTGCCTCCGTGAAAAGTTTTTGCTTTCCACAGAAGTACGAGGAAGTGAAACAGATTTACAATTACATAGTTTGACACGCCTGTTTTAGGCGACTATTTATACATTTATGTCCTATTTAATTATATTTAATTTATTTGTTTAATAAGAATAATTATACTTATCAGCTCTATCAACTTTCATTTAGTTAATCACACATTAACTCATCAATTATTTATTACTTATTTATGTATACATTTATTTATACATTTTAACTGGGTCTGCTTACTATTCTTTTTACTATGAAACAGCGCCCCCAAAATCCCGCTTGTGGCCGTAAATATATTACATCTCTATATTTGTATTTAGGCTTGAGCTTACTAACATTATTGTGATGTAACTTTTTCCTGTCGAAGTGGTTTTACTGGCCGGTCTGCTCATCTATTGGTTGTTGATTGTGTTCTGTCACTGCGACTTGCGACAATATCATACGTGTTTGATATGATCGCAAACCAAAGACTAGGAAAAGACTGATATGAAACAGCGCACATTACTACCTTACACTTAACGATCGAGATGACGGGAGCGCGCTGTGACTCCAGTAAGACTCCTAGATTTACTAAAGACTTTCAGTTTTTAGTCTGGGACTGGGAAAATCGTTTGGTGTAAGCCCAGCATAAACCCAGCATAACCCAGCTGGCAGAATAAAAGTTGGCATTGTCCTTTTCTGCAAGCCACAGATGACGTGAAATACACTTTTGAAGTTTGTTGAAAATGAATGATCTCTGTTTTAGACACTCAAAAACACTTGGGTTGAAGTTAGGTAAAGATAAACGGATCAAACTTCAAAAAAAGAAACAAGAAGGGACACAAAAGTAGCCTGCTACAAAACGGTAGGAAAACTCTGGTCTCCTGCTTTAAAGTCTTGGGTTTGGTGTCTTCCAGCTCCCCCTTCCACCAATCAGAGGTCAGACCTACACAGCTAAAAATATCATTGCACTGCATCACTGGACATAACATTTTTTGCATTTTAATGTCTCTTTGTTTTTTGGATGCATACAGTGGCTTCATTTTTTGCTGGCAGAAACGCTGCAGATCATCATCACTTTGGTTTGCAAAAACTCTACAAAAATGTACACCCACAGGCTTTATCCTGGACATTTCTGGAGTGTCTAGGTGTGAAATTCCATAGTTTTCGTTATGTCTGTAATCAGAATGAACTTTATTATGCACACAAGTAGGTAGAGATGTGTGCAGGTCAGAGCACAAAGCACATTTTAAATTGTTAAAATAATTAGTGTTACAGCGTAATTGACACTGTGTGATTGATTTAACTCTTCATCAGAGTGATGACTGTTTTGGTGTACAGTGCTCTGCCACACTTCCTGAGGGGGCAAATTGAAAAAGGTGTTGTCCACGGTGTAATTGGTCTGCAGTTATGCTTCCTGACTCTGTAGGTGTTTAAGTCCTGAATTGAGGGAGTTAGTATTAACAATAATACTTACTTACAATAATTTAATTAAGTTTCTAAATAATTTTAAACCTTCAAATATGGGAAGTACTGACCTGCTCAGATCTGGATTTATAAAATAAAACATATGTTTGCAGAGGGGTTCAGGTTCACTTTAACTGTACTGCCTTTCCTGCAGGACTGACCATGATGTTTCTTGATATGTGAGGTTGTGTATTATTTTTTCCCTAAACCACAAAAACACCCTCCATCCTGTCCCAACACAAAGTAATAATAATATATTATTAGAATTTAAAAATAAAATGTGAATTCTGCTTATGTAACAAGAAAGATTTTTTAATCTGAAGATCAGAATCATTTAGCTACCTACCTTGGAACGGCATAGACCATAATTCCAGCATTTGGGTGCACATAACACAAGGCTGATTTAACTAAGGTGCCTTTTACACAACACTGCAGTCTACTATACTTCAAGCCACCACATGATGGCGACGATGGCCTACATATACAGTGGCTTGCAATAGTATTCATACACCTAGGATGTTTTGTTGCTTTTACACATGAAATCAAGGTCAATATAATTTGACCTTTTTAAAAAGAATTTGCAAAAAAAAACAACTGTTAATATGAAAGTGAAAACAGGTTTTTACAAAATAATGCCAATTAATTAAAAATAAATAAGGTAAAATAAATTATAACAACAAAGTTCCAGCTAGTTGATGTCTGTCATCACTGGTTCATCACTATTCCTGCTACAACTGCAACATGAAGACAGAAGAACATTTCAGGCAACTCAGAGAAAAGATCAATGAACAGTAGAAGTCAGGAGATGTCTACAAAGAAATTTAAACTCACTGGACATCCCACAGAGTTCAGTTAAACCATCATTAAGAAATGGAAGCAGTATGGCACTTGTTTAAATCTGCTTAGAGCTGGCCGTCCTCACAATCTGAGTGACCTGACAAGAAGAAGACTGGCCCTGCAGCCTTCCAGGGCCTGCTGCTGAGGAGCATCCCCAGAGCATGATGCTGCCACCACCATGTTTCACGCTGGAGATGGTGCGTTTGTGGTGATGTGCAGTGTTTGGTGTTCGCCAAACATATAGTCTAGTCCGAAAAGGTCAGTTTTTGTCTCATCAGACAGTAGAACCTTCTTCCCATTGACCCTGGAGTCTCCCACATGCATTTGGGCAAATTCCAGGTAAGATTTCATGAGCTTTTTTTCTCTCCCATACAGCTCAGACTGGTGAAGAACCAGGGCAACAGTTGTATGTGTGTTCTTGCCCGGTTACTCAGATTGTGAGGATGGCCATACTGCTTCCATTTTTTAATGATGGTTTAACTGAACTCTGTGGGATGTCCAGTGAGTTGGACATTTCTTTGTAGCCATCTCTTGACTTATACTTTTCAATGATCTTTTCTCTGAGTTGCAAGGAGTGTTCCTTTTTCTTCATGTTGCAAGTGTAGCAGGAATAGTGATGAACCAGAGACTGGACCTCCTAGACACATGTTTTTTATACTATAATCACTTGACACACATCAACTGTACTCAAGTGATCTCCATTTCACTAACTGTGACACTGCTGCATCAACTAGCTGGAACTCTGTTGAATTACCTCAGTTACTTTAAAGGGGATGAATACTTATGCAATCATTTATTTTACCTTATATATTTCGAATTAATTGATACTATTTTGTAAAAATCTTTTTTCACTTTGATACTAAAGAGGGTTTTTTTCGCAAATTCTTTTTAAAAAGGCCAAGTTATATCGACCATGATTTCATGGGTAAAATCAGCAAAAGGGTGAAACATCCAAGGGGCATGAATACTTTTGCAAGCCACTGTATATTACTCTCCTTGTGTGGTGGTGTTTTAATGATCCCTCTCCCCTCACCACACCCATCCTCCTCCACCACCTGCACCACGCAACTAAAACCTGCCAGTCAGGTTTCCGTTCAGCCACGTCCCAGTGAATGAAGTGAATAAAGAATTGTGTGGTGGTGACAGGCACTGACACACTGATACCATAACAAGCTGTTAAAGTCACAATGTCTCCTGCACTTATATGTATAGGTGAAACATCAGTCATTATCATGTAAACATGAGACTTATGAGACTAGCACCAGTACTGCAAACAAACAAGCCCCCATTTCTTTCTGCCTGTTTTAGGAGTGAAGCTAAATAAGTCCTGACATGCTGTGTTTAAAATGAATGACTGAAAGCAGGTGGAAACCATAGACTGTATATGAATAATGGACATAGTCACCGTGACATCACCCATTGGTTTGTGGCCCGTTGGAAGCATCGAGTTTAGCGTTACACTCATTGCTATCTTGTGTCACTATCTTGTTTCCGATACGCGGAGCAGACCATATTTGGACTGTGGAGGAGCGAGAGGGATCTGACGACACTGACTACGCCTCTCTACACCTCAACCTGACTGAGAGAAGCCGCTGCTAATTCATGTTAGCATTAACTAGAGCATTCACTGGGATGTCAGTTTTGGCTAGCAAAAAACAAAAACAAAATGTACGTTACTTACCTCAGAAAAATGAACAGTGACTGTTAGTTCAACCAAACGCTGAAGAAGACATTTTTAATGAACAAAACGTTCAAAAACACTGTCATTAAGTGTAAATACAGTGTGAAAGGGTCAAAGTTATGAGACCAAACCGATAAACGCCCTTTTTTATACCTATATTACGTTATATATAACTTTATTGACACGTTGCCGTGGATACACATTGCTCTGCTTCTCTCCTGATGACGGCTCGCCTTGTTAGTGACCTGTCAATCAAAGGTAGCCACGCCCCAAATCATATGATTCGTTATCTTCTATTTTCTTCTAAATGGGGCAATTATTAGAAATATTAACATCAAATTGTCTTGAAGAATATTTTTTACTAGCGATTGAGACCATAGTGTTGTCCTAAAAAAAAAAAAAATTCTGAGGTAATAAATCAAGTGAGAAGTTTTCTCATTTTACACTGAAATGAATGGACAGATTTTTTAACAACTGTAAAATTGAACATAACCCTTTGTGTAGGCCTATGAGTTGTATAAACTAAGTACATGTTAAGAGGGGGGTTGGGGGTGGATGGGTCTTTTGGGCTTTTAATGTAATTTAACTTTTGTACGTAACTTCTGTGGCTCACGTCTCTGTTTAAACTGTCTTTTATAACGCCTTACCAGAAAGTTCTTTGCCCTAAACCTAGGTCAGTGGTTTTGTAGCCTAAATGCACAGAAACTGCAGCCTTTTTTACAACTGCAAACCATATGTATAATGACGTGTATGCTGTTTTTAGAAGGCTCTGCGGTACCGTGAGCAGCAAAACAATCATTTGACAAACCCTCATATGTGTCGTTATGTTTTATGTAGGTGTATTTGGTGTCAAATAAGCTTCCTCACAATCACAGTGTGAGTTAAAGTGTTTCAATTACATATAACAGGTAACTTACACAGGCCATTACACTGGTGAAGAATTATTTATCTAATCATTTATTTTTACTGTCATTGAACCATTATAAGTATTGGAGGTATTAATTACCTATTCAATTATTTTACTACTTGTTTTTTGCCCATTCACACCCCTCTGTACATATTCCATTCTATGTGTTTGTTAGTGTCTTTTATGTATGACATCATCTGTGTGGATGTACATGGACATAGGTGTGTGTGCGTGCATTGTATATATATTTTATGATGATGATAATGATTTATTTTAGGGAATTATTTATACACATAGATATGTATGCAACATTTTTCAAGTTCAGTTACAAGTCAAGTCAAATTTTATTTCTCTAGCGCAGGCGGAGAGTGACTCGAGGAGGAAGAGGCAAGCGCACACACACACCCACCCACCAAGGCACACCCACAGACACAGACAGAAACACATGAGGGAAAAGGGACTGAGGGAAAACAGGAGTGAGATTACCGGACAGACTGGGATCCTAAGACATCATGTGTCATCTTACCATAAGAATTGCTGCGCAAAACTTTAAGTAAGACACATATTCCAACACCATATATTCAATGTATTTTTCATGTGTGTTAGTTCTACATTCCCTCTGGATGGGCATTTCATAATGTAAGCTAATGGGCCCCATATTGGCCCTTCTGTGTACCACTGTCAGGTCTTGACATGCTTGCACTGCTGACAACAACTCCTGTAAACCCTGAGTGAGGATTGATTGCACCCTCTTCACACACCCACACACACAAACAGGGCTATGCACACATACATGATTAAACAAGTCTGTGTTTTATTTGCTGTCAGTAACTTTGCCTTTAGGGTGTGATTTAGAGGTTGCATGTAGGGAAAAAAATAAACAGACCATTATATCCGGGCATCCTTGTTTTGTTTTTAGTTTAAAAAAAGAGTTGTATGCCAATACTATAGACTGCCACTGTCTTTCTATTAAGACTGTGAGAAAATCTAATCTCACTGTCGGGCTGTGGAGGGGTCCAAACTAACAGCCTGTTTTAATTTTCAGCCTTGTCATGACAGGAAGTGTGTGTGTGTGTGTGTGTGTGTGTGTGTGTGTGTGTGTGTGTGTGCGCGTGTGCGTGTGTGTGCATGTGCGTGTGCGTGTGTCAAATAGACAGAGAGCTAGAGAGTGTGTGTTTGGAGGCGTGGGGGGACAACAGGAAGCGGAGAGGATGGTGCATGGGAAACAGTTAATGGAGTTATTTTTGCTGGGGACACTGGTGTGAGGAGGGCTGCTTGACCGAGGTCCTGTTCACACTGATGCTAAATATGGCAACCAGGACTAATATTAGTGTTACCAGTCATCCGTCACTGATGTTTATAGTTCGGTTAGAGATCAAGATAAATGGAAGAAAAAGACATGTAGTAAAAAAAAAAACATAGTAAAATAAGATATTAAATTGGTAGAAGTGATTTAAAAAGTGATGTAACAAATGTGATTTTTCTTACAGAGGTCACTAACACATGTTTCTATGGCTGACTTTCATATAGCAATATGATTGAATCAAGTTACAGGAACTGGCATCTATTAGATAAAATGCAGAAGAACTTTCCTCTTTTGTGCTTCAGTCCACACAGTGTACAGAAAGCCAAAGGGGAAATTGTCTAGTTCTAATAAAAACAATTGTGTGTTACATACTTTTTGCAGAGTCACTGTAGTTTCCTATCAATGTCAAAAATAAGGAAGACTGGAGGCCCGTATTGATATGTGTTTTGCATGGCTGGAACAGAAGTACGGTGCAGACATGCAACAGAGCTTTTCTTCCTCTTGTTTATGAAAATATGATTTTAGCTTTTAGTTAAAGAAAACAGATGAATAAGAATAAGAAGATGATGTTTCTTAGGCACACTCTTCCAAAGTTTAATTTGGAATTGTCAGGGTTTCCAGCAACTCTTAGTTATATTCCGTTAATTTTGTTTTCATGCCATATCATTAAGGCCTCATTCAGACTGCCAGCCAAAATCCGATTTTTAGCCCATCCAGATTGGAACTGGATGTTTCTTTTGAAGTCTGAACAGTCACAAATCACATGAAATCCGATTTTTGCAGACCGGATCGAAACCACCTTCGGAAGGTAGTTTCAAATTGCATTTGGACAGATGAGTCTCAGTCTGAACCGCTCCAAACACTCAGATCGGTTTTGACTGTCCGTGACGTCACTCTACGCAGCACGCGTAGTGCCGGCAGCGCGGAGACGAGGTGTCCACCGGCACGGGGGGCGTCCATCTGCCCGGTTTCTCCCCTGGTGCGTCTGAGATGTTCTGCACCTCTACTGGACAGTGATAAGGCCAATATACTGAGGTGACCTGCCTCCATCATGTTTGTTGTTTTAGTTCTTGTCGCCGTCGCAATTATATGACGTCTGACGTCGTAACGGGGTCAGACGCTCTGACGCCGTTACTACAGCAACCTGTCAGATCAGTCAATAATGGGGCCCAGTCTGAACAGAGCCATATCCGATTTGGACACTTGCTAAAAACAGTGTGGACAGTCAGCCCTAAAAATCGGATTTGAGTAGGAATCTGATTTGAATCAGATTCGCCTGCAGTCTGAACGCAGCCTAACTCCCCTGTCATTTCAGATCATGCCACTCCCATTTGCCAGGCAATCAGTTCATTCCCTTCACCTGGGTTTCCCTGCTCATCTCTTCACCTGCAGGCCATTCCCTCATTAGTTCCCCTGTATTTATACTGGCCCACTTCCACTTGTTCTCTGCCAGATGGTCTTGTGTTTTCACCAAGCCTCCCAACGTATCCTAGTCTGTTATTGCCTGATCCACCTGTTCTGAACCTGCCTGCCCCTTCTCAGATTTGTTTGCCTGTCTTGACTGATCTCCCGGTTTTGACATTTTGCCTGAACATTTAAGTAAACAGAGTTTCCTGCTGATCTACTGTCTCAGTAGACAGTACTGTCTCAGATAATTTTTATTCCAGCACATTGTCATTTATTTGGAGTGATATTTTTTAACACCTGATGAATGTACTGAAAGTCAATATTCACTTTCCTTCTAGCTCTGCTTTTGGTCTCTAACTGAGGGAAATAAGCTCCTTAATCCTCCAGGTAGTGTACAGTGGGTTTATCAGACCCTAGCGCTTGATGAGAGCTGTGAAACTGAAACAAAACGGAATCATGGGGTGCCCTAAAATCAAAACAATGACCTGAAAGATGGTATAATACGCTAAGGGCAACTGCACAGTTGGGTGCTAAAGGAATTACTTCTCTTTTCCCTATACAGCAAAATTAATCAAAACAAGCAGTTTCAAACTCACACAACTTGAGCAGTGTAATACCAGTCATTTGTAGTATCATTTACTTCCAAAAACCAGGAGGGTGGGCTCCAGCATGTTTTAGGGAAAAAAGTAACTAAGTGTAATGTTAGCTATATAGCTATATATAGCTATATGTAATGCTGCTCACACTCTTGGCTGCTAAAATGACAGTTATCAATGCATCCTCGAATGATCTTTCCTTACCTCTTGCCAAACTATTGCACCACACCTACACACCTGCAGTAATGGTACGTAAATATATACCCCACAACATTGCAACATCACTGGAAATACCGGTTTGATGCAAACAGGCGATTAAGGGATGAACATACAGGGTCGCAGACAGATTTCTGTTTAAATGACTGTTTGTTTCATGTCAGAGATGTTTCAATATTGCAGCTCTAAGACAGTTTGCTCTTCAGAGTCACAACAGGAAATGGTAGTTATAGATCATCAGAAGCAGGGTTAGGGGTCCCTTCTCTCTCCCACCCCCCACTCTGTCTGTGTGTGTGTGTCATCTGGTGGCTGCTGCTTTCGAAGCTTTTTTAAAGACTTCAAACACACACACACACACACACACACACACACACACACACACACACACACACTCAGATGATGTAGTTTAAAACTTTAGTAATTATTTTTTGAATCAGTAGCCAGAAGTCAAAGAGATCATTACATTTCATTTAACAATTTTATATAAAGTTGCCATAAACATTCAAAATGCCGTTAAGTTATTTTAGGATGATTGTTTGGACCACAGATAACAGCGCTGGGTTATTAAACAATTGAATTAGTTTGAAATGTTAGCTGCAATAGCTGTATCTAATGGGAAGTTAGCATGGTAATGTTAGCTATCGTTACTTGTTATTTCACAAGGCAGAAATGACGTAACATAATTCATAACATTAAAATCAGACACTGCTAAAACTCCAGCAACCAGTGAGGCCACCTAACCCTAGCACAGCAGCAGGATTTGAGCTGCTTAGTATTTCCTCTGCTGTGTTTCCATCGCTAGCAGTGTTTGTTGATAGTAAAGATGACATGGAGCAGGTCGTTATCTTCAGACACTTAATAAAACTAGACAAATAAGCCTTTGCCTGATCTGAAAGAGCCCATTTCCCGTGCAAACATTCTCTTTGCATCCTTTGTTATTTTGTATGAAGAAATTAAATCTAAGACCAGGACAGTGTCAACATGAGAGATCTGGGTAAATACAGCCACACTGACTGTGGTAAAGCCAATACTAAAGTTCCATGTCTGCAACATGCTAGCACTCGCCTCTGGATTCTTTCCACTTCTTCCTTGAAATTGATAGTTGTCTTTTGACAATCATTGTTCCATGAAGGAGACATCCAGGCTTGAAGGAGAAGTATAGTTTCTTTCAGCCTTTTTTTAAGCTTGTAACATTGTACTCACCAATTTTACCAGGACCAATTTTACCAATTAAACCATTAAATCACCACCCTTTTTGACGGCCTTTGGCATCTGAAACTGATGTACAAGCCACCCTTTAAAGCAGTGGGCTTTCAGCTAGCTGAAATGTAAATCTACTGTCTTAAATATCAGATGCTCATAAGAAGTGTCCAGGAAGTCTGGGGCGAAGGAGTTCATGAATGGAGGACATTGTGTATGGGTGAGTAATATAAACACCTGACTTTCACCCAGGAAACCGCTGTTCGCATCATGTCTGTCAATTTTGAAGTATTTTCACTGACTTCTTAAGTTGCAGAACAAAAGTGTTTATTTTTTGGCTTAACCATGATCTTTTCCCTTACTGTAACTAAGTGGATTTGTTGCCTTGACATAACCAAGTAGTGTTCCACATTTTTAGAACTGTGACCACAGTGGAGAATCATAGTTTAACACATTGGGGTTCCCAGTGCAACAAAGTGACGCCAAGGGGTCTTGACCAAGTTGGGAAAAGGCTTGGAAAACTATGATGGCAAGTCCAGTAGGTTAAACTTCAACCCAGAATTCTGTTTGATTAACTGTGATGGTTAACTTAAAAAGCTCTTTACTTTGGGTTTGGTAATGTTCTTTTGTGAGTTAGCCTACCGATGCCTTAATTAGCTAGCTATAACTAACCCCTGGCGCTGCTAAGAAATACCTTTAGAAATGCTTGCCTATGCAGTCCTTCGTGACAAGATCATGCCATGGTTGGTACCAATGCACTTCTTCAGTCTTCTAGTTTCATATGAAACCATGTATAATATTTATTTATTATCTTCTCCGTATCTTGACCACCAAGCCTGCCACAGCCCCTGAAAGATGGAAGGTCAGTCACGGACGTTTACATCCTCAAGAAGTTGAAGAGGATGAACACATTTGGGTTTTCAAGTCATAAAAGACAATAGTCAACAGTAAACTCAAAGCCAAACTTTTACGAGTAAATTAAAACCTACACAGATGTATAAGCCAATTGCTCTTCTGTAGGTAAAGCAAGCTCGTGATTCAGAGGTGAAACTCAGGCACAAAATAATGCACATACTTTATCACACTACAGATTTAAAAAACGTGGCAGTATCAGTTTCCATGTGTCTATTCACTGTGTTTAGAACCAGCACAAAACAATGATCTTATGTTTCAATGGGTGACAGTTGGGAATCTTTGAACCACTGAGGGTAAAAATGAAAGCACTCAACTGAAAGGCACACTGAATAAAAAGACTAAAAACGGAACATTTCACATTCAGAGGTCCCTGGCAGAAATACAGCACACACACTGAGGTCAGAAGCACAGTATTGATTTGTTACTGGTCCAAATATTCCCCCTCACTTGTCCACCAAAGGTCCAGAGCACAATTTGTTCTGTGGTGAGAAGATGTGAGCACACAGATGTGAGCACACAGAAGTGAGCAAGAAGTGTCCGCTCTTCAAGTCTATGTGTATGATGCCTTCCCTCATAAATGGCCTTATTTGCTGAGAAAAATATGGATGTTTCAGCTTTTCCTCACGATGCTACTGTACTTAGATATTCAGATTTGTCTTGGTTAAGAGAAACTAATATTGAGTGTCAAGAGGCAATGGGAAACAGTCTACAGTCTCTAGACTCTGCACGCTTGTACGCACAACCACGGAACCTAACGTCAATCCTAAGAGGTTTTGTGACACTATCACCTCTGCCTTTGCTTTTGAGAGACAACAATCTTCATTCAAAATCAACCAATACTGTTGTTTATATGGTGACTAATGCACTTTAAAGGTGTAATGTGTAACTCTTGTTGTGGCAGGACCATGTCACTCATTGATGTGTTATCAAATGTACATCGCTTTGTATAAAAGCCTCTGCTAAATGACATGTAGAATTGTGGAATACAAGAGGATTTTTCCCTCACTTGCCATTTGAAGTATTGCATAGTAAAATACCCTTATATTATCCCCACAAATCATCATTATAAAAGAGACATCTGTAAAACTGTTGATCGGACACTAAGAACTGCAAACAAGATCAATTATGCCTCTTACTATTATGAATTTTGGATTCATTGGGGTTTAAGAGAGACATTGGATTGCTTAAATTCAGTGAGCCGCATGACCAGGAAGTAAACACTGAAGCCAGAAAACTTAAAATCAGTAAATCAGTTGAGCAATCCCCATTGGACTAAATAGGCGTCATCTTTAGGTTTGGTATCCAGTTCTTATAATACATCCATCATTTTAACTTGTGCGAGAATTACACAATGACACAGTTTCACATTATGTAATGTTACACTTAGACATGCAAAAACTTTGGACAATGTCTTCGAAAAAGTATAGTGAAGATTCACAACCGAACTGATATTCTGTGTTCGAGAGGCTGTTGCAATGAATGGGTTTCCATCCAGGCTCCACCCTGGAGGAGATTACTCCTTAAGCAAAGCGCACTCTTACACTTACTGGCAGGGAAGAGGCGCGGGGAGATGCGATGCTAAGTAAGGTGTGTATAAATCAGCTGCTGTTCAGCTGAAACGCAAATAATACTTTCTATGGAGTCCCTTACACTGACAGCATTGTGCTGTAATTTACATAACTGCTCCCTCTTTCACCAGAACCGGTTTAAATTTTACAACTCTCAATTTCAGCAGTGGCTCAATGCATCAACATTAGTGAACATGTTAACAGCTATGATGACTCATAGGGTGGAATATACTCTACATCCCTGTAGTGACAACAGGACCAAAGACTTTTCTTGAAAATATGCATGTGTGGGACGATGTATACACTCACAGGTAAACCTGAGAGTGCTTATGTTGGGTGAAGAGCGGTATAGAGCTGTGACCTTTTCGAAGTGTGCTATTAGCAACCCTATACATAGCAGTAGATTAATGTATGATCTTTTCAGAGTTTATTTCAACTTTTCTTGCCTGCTTTTTGGTAACTTTGTTTCTGATCTGCATTCTTAAACGAAATAAACAACATTACTAATATTTTTTTTATGTTGATGTAAAGTTCTACACAGAGAAAAAAAGATTGTATTTCTGTGGTGGCAACCATCAACCCTGAGCTGCATTGTGAGTCTTCTGCAAGGTATGGGTGTGGTGTGTAAAACAACACCCAGGGCTATGAAAGTCTAGGTATTAGTGAGAAACACAATAGGTGAACTAAGCCCATGCAAACGCTCAATTCCCTTCCCTCAGACCATGTCCTGCTGTGGCCCTTACCTGCAGAACTGGGGAGGCTTGAATTTCACTCCCCCACCTGTGTCCACACTGACACCCATTTGGGAAATATTTTGCAAACAGCACTCCCTGGTTTTGATTTGCCACTGTGTGTGAAGAAGCAAGCAGAGCAGGTTACAAAACACACCAAAGCTGCCTGACAGCAGAATTTCTCTCTGTTGATTTTCACCACAGTGATGTTTTGTTACTTTCTGAAATCTTTCTGTATTATATTATGGATTAACTAGGTCTGTATGACTGACTGTCAGCATGAATATACCCTAAATGCAGCCATGCTACCTTTAAGACACACCTTTTCCAGCTCCTCCAGGGACACCCACCTACAATCCATCAGTTCCTTGTGGGCCATTTATTTTATTAGACTTTAAGTTCATGTAAAATTCCACACATATCCTTAACTTTGGCTCAGACTGAGGATGTCTTTCATGCTTAGACAAACAACAGAAAATTCTTGTGGCCTGTCCAAGTAGTTACTACTATGTCACCTTCCATAAACTTTTATCACTGCAGCAGTAGTAGCTGTAACATATGAAGAAGTAGAAATAGTAGTGGTAGTAATTGCACCGGGAGCAGTAGCAATAGGCTACACGTCTTACAATTTTAATATGACTACCACTACTGCAGCTATTATCACAATTCAACCATTTTCTGCTACTGCTACTATCTCTACTACCACTACTACTACTACAATTACTACTGGTGCAACCTCTACTGCTACCATTTTGAGTGCTACTATTACTACCATTACTGATACTCTCACAAGCAATGCTTCTGTTACTACTAGGTTAACTACAACTAGCACACAATTTAAGCAATTACTGCTACTACCACTATCTCTACTATGACAAGTAATAATACTGCAACTTCTTCTGCTACCATAATGATCGCAACTAGCCTACTTAGACTACTTCTACTAGTCAATGCTGAAACTGCCACTTTAACCGCTATCACTACTTTTGCCATCACAACTTACTAGCAGCAGCAGTAGCAGTAACACCTGTTACAGTGTTAGTAACTACTCACCTACCCATTACCTACCGATTAAGCAATACAATAACAGAATATAAACGACAAAACAACACGACAGTGAAACTAAGTAATGCTGGATTTACTGTGTTCTTTTTAAACCTGGTGTTGCTGCTTATAGGTCATTTTGTTTTTAGTCTAATACACAAGTTAATTTCGTGCCATGTGAAGTCAGGGCGCCCTGAACCAAATCCTGATTATGGACCCCGAAAGTCTAGAAGTGGTCCTGCGAAATATAATCTGTAGAAATAGGTAGTAGTAACAGTAATAACAATACAATACCTGGTAGTAGTAGTAGTAGCAGTAGTAGTAGTAGTACAACTACAACTATTTTAATTACTCCTATTACCACTAATACTGCTACTCCCAAAGCTATTCTTTACTACGACTGCAACTACTGCTGATGAAAGAACTTACACTACTGTTACTACAGATGCTACTACAGCTGTTATTGCCAGGATTGATATTAATCATCATAATGTTCATTTCCGTCAATATATTTCCAATAATCGACTGGTGCTGATCCAGTATAGCTTTTGTAATATCGCTGAATCTGATGTCTGAGGGATGCAGATCAGTTTCCAGACCAATATGGTCACTTCAATTAATTGCCATATTTTCATACAGTATAAGGGAACAGGTATAGGTGTGAAAGCCCCACTTGTGTTCTCAGATGACAGCGTGCAAACAGAGGCACACTTTGAATGTATAATGAGTGTTGTTGAAACATTTGGTAGGAAAACACACACACACACAGGAGCCTTATTGTTGTTTGATCAGTTTGCTCAGGCAGATTCTGATCTGCCATGTACTGAATGCCAGACGCTTGCAGGCAAAACAAATATTTCCCACATTTGAACTGGACCTGCTCTTCAAAAGGCTTGCTTTTTCCCGTGAATTCTGTTTCAATTTGAACAACTTTTTATGTCTTCAGAGTGAATACAGTGTGTGTGTGTGTGTGTGTGTGTGTGTGTGTGTGTGTGTGTGTGTGTGTGTGTGTCTGTGTGTGAATGTGTGTGAATGTGTGTGGGGGAACTTACTGGCAGTCTATTGCAAGTCCACACATGCCTGTGTGGGAATGTCTGTCTCACCTGAGGAGACTCCCTATAGGCTTGGCTCAAATCATGTTGCCATTAAGAAAAGAGAAAGATAAGAAATAGGTGCACACATCAGATCACAAAAATAAAGTCAGATGGACAGGTCCGGATTTTACAGGATATGTATTGTAGATTTATGTTATCTTTGAGCTCCTGACCAATCAGCAGTGCCGTGTCTTTACATTGTCACGTTGCATAACCCACCAATGACTTCACGCTCTCCCAGAGCGGCTGCGTGGGAGGAGAGACTCTACCTGAGGAGGCCAGAAGCACTTCCTCCTCCACCCCATCTGCACTCAGGTGAGTGGGAAGTGTTACCTGGCTAATACCCGCACTTATTCCTTTCTACCTTCTACCCAAACGGCTTCTGTTTAACTCCGGAGAAAAGGTAAATATTAATTTGCTAAACTTCTCTTTTAATTAACCCGAAACCACTTGCACTTGTTTGCTCTTCTTTCATTCATTTGTTCTGCGTGTATACGAAGATGACATATCTAATCTGCACGTCTAATTATTTATGTTGCACCTTAATTAACACGAATAAAGTAAATATGAGCGCTTTTGACTGTATAAAAATGATAATTTGGTAAATAGTTGAGGTTCTCCTTCAGGCGCTCAGGTGAAGCCTGGATGACGCGCTGCGTCCCGAGGCGCAGCATGGACGAGTAGGTTCCAAGTGTGATTCATTTAGCGGAGCGATGCCAATTCATCGGTTGATCCATGACTAATAGTCGGGGAATACTGCAGATATTATGTTGCACCTGGCAAATGCTCATTATTGATTTCATGCCTGGCTGATTTGTAGTATGAATGCAATGCGCTATCCATATTTCCCCATAAGCGCCGGCTCTCACCAGGCAGTTCTCGAAACTGACAGCCGGCAGACATGCAGTGTAAAAGATAGTTGTGCGTATACACACACAAAAAAACAACAACAACAACAACAAAAAAAAAAACAGTTTGGGGAAGGAAATATTTCTTTTTGTCGTTGTTGGGACATATACCTGCAGATATTAGGGACATCGTGTGGCTCTACTCTCCCAGCGAACTCTTCACTTAAGCAGCTAAATGAATATAATTTTGATTTGAATTGATCATTTAGTGTTGCTAACGTGTGAAGTCATCATAGTGATATTTCAGGAGGACTTGTGATTTGATGTGTCCTTTATTCTCTCTTTGCTGTGATTTTACGCGAGACCACTACAGCATTCGCCCGTGCGCTCTGATCCCTCGCGCCTACTGGAGACCCCAGCTCGAGTGGGCGGCACCAGCTGGCGCAGTGATGCTCGAGAGCAAAGCTGCATTCATATCCAATAGGACATAACAATACTCACACGCCTTATGGTTAAAGCATGTTCTCTCTATGCTCTAACTCTTTATATGCACCCACTACTCAACAGGTTGTTTAATTATTATATTTTTTATTATATTTTAACATTGCACATGCATGCATTAAGTTTATCAATGGCAGTAACCCAAGTGGATTTAAAAAAAAGAAATAAAATTTGAGAAAAACAAAATGAAAGAAAAACAACTTCAATAACCCCAAGTTGAGAAAAAGAAAATAAATCAAAAATATTTATATTGATAATAAGGTCAGTTGTTAATATCATGTTTGTAAATGAACACAAATTATTGCACTTTTAGAGAACAATCTGCTTGGAATATGTGCCTCATATGAATCTTGGAGCAAATAAAAAAATAAAGACTGTCATAAGACTGACAATTGAATAACAAACCAAACTGAATACATATCATATCATATAATGGCCAAGGTAATAAAGTAATTCCTTCAAACAACCTATTTCGAAAGAAAGTTAGACAGATCCTTGCAAATAATCACACTATTTTGATTTCAATATTTTTAAATGAAAAGGAGAATTATGGTACATATATTAACATTCCTTCCAATATCATCAATCATATTGCAATACAATTAGTCCAAATAATCACAATAAGATATTTCTTTCCAAATCATGCCGCCCTACAATCTACCAAAAATAATCTTATTCTCATTTTAACTAAACCAAATAGATGTTTTCATCATTTTATAGACAAACATTGACAGATTGATGTAGAGGTCCATTAAACACTTGAGCTTTTCATATTATACCACATGAACTGCTGTAAAATCTACTACAGAACTACAAGGGCAACACATGATAATGAGATGGGTTGTGGTCAGGTAAAGCATGCATCCCATATTTCCCTGTTTTCCTTTGGGACTCGAATGCAGCATCATTCTAGACCGTTTTGGCACGATTTTCGTTCAGCTCGCCTCGCGTTATCACTCTGCTGTGTGTGAGTGGATCATCTCATTTGGGCAGACGACGTCCTCACACACGGACGAGATGTTTTACATATAATAATCTCATTCTGATTGATAATGACATTTAGACTGTATTTATTTAGAGATTAAGTATACCCAGTAGGCTCATCATATCATTCTGATAAATATTAAAACAAAAACATAGATCCAGTCGCTTCATTTGGACAAACAGTTTGACAGATTCGACACAACAGTTTGACAGGAGTCTATCAGCTTTCCAAAAAGAATGAATAAGTGGTAGCTCTCCATCCAGCGTTTCCATGCAACAGCGCGGGCGGCTGTGAATTCACGGAGCACACCGGGGGATAGATGCTTTAGCAGCAGAGAGCGACAGTAGATCTGGACCCAGAGCGCCTCTGAGAAGCCGATGGAGCGACAGGCAGATGGAGTTGAGCTGGTCGGGAGCGTAAATCAGTATGATAGTGCAGAGGAGCCCGGTAAGAGCGCTTTGATGCCACTTTACACATTTTGCACGAAACGCAGGAATATGTTGACGACGATGATTATTTATGTGCGCGTGTTGAGACGTAGCAAGAATATAAAAATGTGCATCTGTCAAATTCGTTGATGTCCTTAAATTCCCTGTGGCTGGCTCGGTGGACTGGTGCTGCTGACAGCGCACCTGGGCGCTCTGATACAGATGTTTGTATGGAGGGAGACCTCATCTATCAGGGACACCTGGAGTCCTGCAAATTAGCTTGTTGCATTGGTGGGTTTAACTGCTATAGACATGATGGTCATTATATTATGCAGGAAAGTAACTCATTTGATCATTGAGGATTCCCTTTGTTGTTTTAACCTATTCCAAATCTTAATCATCATAAAAGGATACTTTAGATTAGATTTGTTTCACTTTATATTACTGGGTTTAATCTGACCATATTTTCTACGATTGGTATAGAAAATGCAGCTGTTGCTTGAAATATATGAGAGCAGTGGACCGAAGCAGGAAGGTTTTGGGTCCTCAAGCCAAAACCTTGTGTTCATCAACACATGCCACACCTTGTATGTTATTTGATCCATAGTTAATGTAAGCTAGTTATTTATGCAGCTTTGACATGTAATATTACTGTAACTTAAGTTCTGAGTAGCTGTTGATTGTTGATGGTCATTGTTGATTTTAAGGTCATTTGACTCAATTTTTAAACTTTTTCAGCACTAAAAAGGTTGGTTTTATGCCCCTACTATGCTGAAATGCCTGTTTATCTGAACAAGTGTTCACCTCTTTCCAGTGAAGCATAAAGCCAACATATTTTGTCACACGTGAATATTTGTGGTTGACATGTTTAAACTGGAGTTGATAGCTGTGCCAAAATACTGTCAGATCACATTTTCTGCAGAACACTGTAAACAAATGCTTGCTCTTAGATTGTTATTTAATTCAGTGTTAACCCTCTGTAACAAGGTTTAATACTGACTTCAGCTCGTCAGTAGGATATTGTAGCAGGTATTTAGATTTGTGACTTTGGAAACATTATTGTGTGTCCCAGTACTAGTTCTCAGGGAAACAAGCAAATGATTATTCCAGTATTTTGCATGAAGGTATCATCTCTCACTGGATATCTCTGTATGAGCTCTGCTCTAATTATCTTGCACATTAGAAACTTTTCCATTAACCTTGGAAAATGTTTTCCCTAACATGTTAATCATTCTAACACACTACTTTTGAATATTAAAGAAGACATAAATAATATAATGATCATTTTGTTTGTGCATAGCCAGATTCACATTCAGACAGGGGAACTAATTGCACGATAAATGTTAATTTACAGTGAAAACATTTCATGTTGTGAAAGCAAATCCAGGACCCACACTGGGTCCAGCTTGTCTAGGCTTTCTGCCAAGATATTTGGCAGATGATATCAAGTCTTGGGTAGGGTTGTGTGGTCACATAATACCTGTAACTACATATAATAAAGCCCAAAATATATCAGTTTTATGTCACTATATATTACTCAAAACATATGTATTCTAATATTTATGGAAATGTACAGGATTTCCTGTGGTCGTACCAAGCGATCAGCTCAGAGCACCTTTCACCTGCAGCACAAAGTGCTTCAAGCTTGCAATGAAATACTCATAAAATATGTTATAAATTAACCTTCTGCATAACCAGATAGAACACACATTTGGTGAAGGATACATGCTTGGTTTTATATGAGGAATACAGTACATGAAGGCTGATGTACTGTACAAAGTCAAACTTGGTAAGCCAGACATGTAACATCAAGTTCACCTCAGGTATTTTAATCAGTATAAACACAACAAGCCTGTACTGTCTTCTCACGTGTACTGTACGCCTCACCTGAGGCATTGTCGCCTCTCCTGAGCCAGTATTACCTTACAGAGTTCACAGACCGATGTAAGTGTCAGTGTTTCAGGTAAACTTGCCTCTAAGAAATACAGCCAAGATGTTATTGGTACTTATTGGAATTGGTACTACTAAAAAAGGCCTTATTTCTTATAAACCCAATCGCATCCTTGTTGGCAGCTTTGGTTTAACTAGTCCTCATACCCATGGAAGTGAAGTGCACATACACTTGGCACGCCCAACCATCCACTTCAACCTTTTCCCTAAGAGCTTCTGTGGCAGTATAACAGCACCGCACTACATCTGAGGGATGACAGTCATTATGTGCACCACCACAAAAGTTGTTGTCTGCAGAGAGAACACAGGTCATTTTAGTGTTTGAAGAAACAACTGATGCAGTCGTTTTTCTTGTGGGGACACAAGACACTTGTGCTCCACAACTCTGGAGCTCTAAAAGGCAACCCAGCCACTGTTTCCCACTGTAAAATAGTAAAATAAAAATAAAAATGTATATTCCATATATGTATATATATTCAGCTATGGTATCATGTGCAATATCCAGCTTTATCAAAGAGACAGGACTCTATAAGATGACTAGATGAAGAGATGGTATGGCTGGTGGTTTTAGTTCCTAGACTTTTTTACTTATTTATTTAAGCCAAGTTCCATCCATTTCCATTATAGATGAACAGGAAAAATGAATACTTTTGGGTTTGATTGAACTGTCCCTTTAACAGGAGACTTTTAAAATCCACTCAGCAATTGTACAAATCACTGTGGAACCAACATTTCCCAGGTTGAGAGAGAGTTTGAGTTCGGCTTGAGATTCAGACAGTCTTCCATAGATTACCACTCAAATATTTACAACCACTGGTGCTGTTTGAAAAGACCACAATGGTTTTGTATATTTGGGCCCATTAGCTAAATTGCCTATACCTTATAGTATTTCCAAATGGTGTGGTTTCAGAGAGACTTTTTAAACCTTCAGTTGATTTCATTACAGAAAAGACCTCTGTGATGGATCCTCTATTTACAGTGCAATACCATACCTGCCCAGCAACAAACAGTAATGATTCACTCACATTCATCAGGTGGACACAAACACTCCAGTTAAATGCTGATGTCCACTTATTCAAAATGAATGTAATTCATAGTTTTACATCTTTAAGGGTCTCCAACTTGTCAAAACAACAGAATAGTCTGTTAAATTAAAAATCCAGTCTCAGTGAACCTTACACCCACTTGTGGCATATTCTGTTTCCATATTCTAACACTATTATTAATTTGTAAATGGAAAGAGGAGAAATTGTAAGTTACACAGGGGAAAACAACTCAACTCAACTGAATGAAGGCCTTACTACAGTCATACTCACAGTTTCCAGAAATGGGCACTATCGTGTTAATGTTGTGTGTAGTGTAAAGTACGGCAGGCTGACTGCACTGTGTATGAGGGCACAGAAGGTCATACAACCAGTTTTAAGATGACATTAAAGCAATATTACTATTATAAATATAAATTGTGGTTTCAAAATCATTTTGATCCTATGCTGACTTGTAATAGGTAGAATGGTGCTGCTGTCATTCCCACTCTGCACCCTGAACACCTGTTCCTGCACTATTTAAGTTGGTTGGTGGGTGTGATTTGGCTCTGACTGTGGCACTGACACACTACCAGCCATGTCACTGATTTTGATGAAATTGGATCATATTTTATGGAGAAAATGTTTATGGTTTTCCCTCTGATGTCTCTTGGCTTTCTACTTGGACACAAATTTAAGCTAACTCCTGCTAGCTGCGGTCAGCTAACTCAGTAGTCATGCTGCAGTACTGCTTGGAGCACAAGGGGTTGCTGTTTACAGGCTGGTAGTTGATCTCTGGGTTAGGGTTAGGGTTGGATTGCTGCACTTGGTACATGTTTGGCAATGCACTGTATTAGTGAATTGCACTCTGACACTGCAGGGGAACTAATGACATATTTTTAATCACTTTTAATACTAATTGAGACAATTTTAATGTTTAGGCTTCTGAGCAGTATGGTGGCTTACTTTGCTGGTTCAGACATTTGGGTTGGTTTAGAGTGTTTCACAGCAAAATGATGCGTCTAGGTTTGGATGTTCCTCCCTCTGAATGCAAAATTTGGGAGAATTAAGTTAAACTGTACACAAAGAACTGCTGAAATGTTTTTGATAACAAAGTGACTTCTGCAGCATAAGAAATGTTCTGTGGTTGTCTGGAGAGCATGTGTAATATTTGTGGCACCCTCAAGACATTTTAATGACAGAAGAAAAGAATATTGCAGCAAAGTAGCAAAATGCATTTTATCAGAGCTCCCCCTTTAAAACCACAAAAACCAAGAGACACGTGAAGTCATTTTATTGATATAGACCACAAGCCACAAAATTGCCTAAAGGGGCTTTACAATTAGTCAGCATTCAGCATTGTATCTTTAAACCTTTGATTCAGAAAAAGAAAAAATTGCTTTAATGGGGAAAACGTGGAGAAGAGGAATGGATCTGTGATGACAGTGAGCAAGCAAAAGCCAAACAGATATGACCTGAGTCCCACAGCCTCTCTACCATGAAGATCTAGAAGAAAACAGCTACACAGATAGGAGAAAATAAATAACATACACAGACGGAGAGACATACGCAACATGCAGACAAATGAGAAAGAGATAGAGAAAGACAAGAGGGAAGGTTGAATCTCCTGGAGGACAAAAATCCAGTCAGGAGAGAGAGAGGTCCCAGGACAGCTGATGGAGTAAGAGAGAGCGAGAGAGAGAGAAAAGAGAGAGTAAGAGAGAGATGGGCAAAACACTTGGACATGTATATGGAAATCATGGATTATAGTACTAGACTAGTAATAGATTAATTGGAACTGACCTATAAAAAGGATAATGATGAAAGGTACAGTAATCAAAGAATGATCAACTTAGTGAAAGTTAAGTTTGCCCCAAAAGAAAAAAAACATACATTTCTTTCCTCTAACCTATTGTCCTATTTATCAAGCTTGGTGTGTGCTGCCTAGTGTTGTAGATATCTGCTGAACTATATTTAAAAGAAAAAACGTTCCTACATGAAACTGCCTACAACCAAGTGGATTATTTTGAGTAATCAGGCCATGATTTCTGAAAAAAGAAACACATTGCTTTAGAGTTTTTAACATGGTTTAGGGTCAGGGTTAGGCACCACTGGTTATTTGCCATCCAGTCCCACAACACATACACCAAATCTGTGTAGTTTTGGGGTGCAGTTGTCAGGCCGGGCTCGAAGCAGGACTCAGACGCAGAGATATTTCAGAGTATGTCAAAAGCACTTTATTTTGGTACTTGGTCAGCAAGAGGAACTCCCCGAACAGAGGAAACAAAAAGGCTATGAACATTAACCGTCTAAAAGACCTAACAATAATAATCCCTACAAAGAGGGAAAAACACAATACTCCTGACTATCCTGATCTCAGGGCAAACTATCCTATGGGGAAATTAACAAATAACTAGACAAGGGAAAGGGAGATAAAAGGGACAAACTAAAATACTAATAAACAAAGGGCGCTCCAAAAGGGAGGAAAACCTAAACAGGGAAAAAGACTAAACTAAAAATCACTCCGTAAAATGGAGGAACAATCTAAGGGCAAAAACTAGATAACACAAAATCACTCTTAAGGAGGAAATACAAAAAGGCAATCTAAACAACCAACAAACTAAGGGAGCAGCTAAGCTGTGAAAATTTACAAAAGAAAATCACTCTTACGAGGAGAACAAACTTGAAAACGAAGCAAGGCAGATGACTGTGTCGATGACAAAAACTGTGGAAATGCTGGCGAGACGAAAAACGACACACTGGCACAGGACAAGGGAGACACAGACTATTTAACACATGAGGGAGGGAGCACCAGGTGAACACAATTGGTAATTAGGGGAGACGCTCAGGCAGGTGACACACACAGGGAGGGGCAGGTGATCTGAAACGAGAGGAGAGTTACTTTTCAAAATAAAAGCAGTGACGAGACCAAAACATAAAAAACCCAAGACCTCACCACGGTGTGACAGCAGTCTTTCTGGTGGGGTCTGTGTTGGTCATGGCTTGGGATCTTACATTGACGCCATGCTCTGATTAGCTTCAAAACTGGTTTAACTTATTTCACAATTGGTCTTTAAAAAAAGTAATGAGCATCACAAATACGTGGATGGAGTAGCCATGGTCGGGGTGCGGTTCATCCTGTGAGTTGCGGATGTTTGTATAAGCCAGGCCCAAAGTATTCCTTCTAGTTGCAAAGCTAACATGATGATACAATTTTAGGAAAAAAAGTTTTGGTTGAAAATCTCTGGTCATGATGTGGAAGATGTCGGAATGAGCTGTTTAAGTTCACTGATGGCCCCACCAGCATTCACCCACTCAGACATGGTGCCATCATCAGGAGTTATCTTAGCATCTTGTCGAAGGACATTTGGACATATAGACTGCAGGGGCCAGGGATCAACCCCAGACCTACTGATTAGGGGGTGATCGCTCTACCTCCTGATTTGAATTCCATTATCAAAACTATACATTTTTATTTAATGTTCACAAGCACCAATAACCAGTAATCCACAAAGAAAAACAAAAGAACACAATCTATCCCACAACCCTGATTCAAAAGAAGTTGGGACGTCGGTTTTGTTCTGCCCAATTGTTGAGAGACTCATTCTGCATCTGTATTAAAGTGAGGTTGGCATAGAACAAGCTCTACCACCTTCCCAAGTCTGGGGAACTGTTATTTACCAGCTACTTGGCTGTTCTGTGCTGTCAAGTGTGCCCACATCATGTCATGATGGAATTGGTCTTCTTTTCTAACACTCACCACTCACTTTAAAAAAAAAAGAAAAAAAGTAACATTAATATTAATGTTTGTCTGTCATCCTCTGCTGCAATCCGAAAACCTTCTGTTTAAGGGTCCAGTAATACACCTTTGGACAAAGTCGAACACATCATCCAAATGTGAATTTTAGCCCACAAACTGAGCCTGTGGCAGCAGTGGGCCAAGTAGCTTCTCCAATATCTGTCGACCTTAGCAGAAACCTCTTGTTGCCTTATATAATTTGATTACCGACCATTGATATTAATGTCAGAATCAATTATACTATGGCATTACCAATAAACTAACAGAAACAGTTAAGCTATGGAGTAGATATATGCATGGGTGCTGACTCTCAAACAACACAGTTAACTGGCACAGTAAAGGCAGAAGTTTTTGGTAGAAAAGGAAATAAACCTCAAAGTCCTTGGTTGCTTTTCATCTAAAAGACAAAAAGTTCAAAATGAAATACATGGTTGGCCATAAAGTTGGAATAATTTTGTTTTTCAGACACAATCATGTCTAAAGTGAGAAAAGTATGTCCATGTACTAAATGTCACATACTAAAATGCAGAATTCTGTGTGAGTAGATCAAAATATGTATTTTAAAATGACCGTTCAAACAGTTTCTGACACACGTTCTTCCTCTTAGTACTGGATTTAAACCAGAGGGAAGATCCATGCAGAAATCCACATAAGCCTGACATGTGAAGGGTGAATTTGACATGTAAAATGTACCTATCTCATTGAAATATTACAAATGCTGAATTCAGTTGTGACTGTCAAGCCACCAGCGTTTGCATTATTGTGCACAATGTGGAAGGGACAGCCAAGAATGTAGATGGATGGGTTTTGGTCCAGCATCCTGAACTTAATGTAATTCCTGATTCCCCTATTGTCACTATTGTCCACAGCAGGGGCCACATCATTGGCCCATGGGATATTGTGCACTTCCAGCACCTCATTCATTTTGTTCAATAAAGCCTCTGCAGTGCAGGAACTGGTCCCTGAGGTCAGGCCCCTGTCAATAAACAACTGAATCACACCTTGTGAGGTCTGCAGTTTATCGGTCAGATTCATCTTTTCTCTTCTTGTGGTGACAGAAATGTATCCAACACTTGTCTTCAATCCCACATGCCACTTCTTGCATTTATTGCTCATAGGTTCTAAGATTAGTAAATTGATTTATTAATTGTGCATAGACCTCACTCAGCATTCATGGTCAGCATAAACAAAAACAGCTACAACTATATTTTGTCACTACCCTATCTATCAAATATGGGAGCAACACATTTATTTATGATGGCTGTTATTCTTCTGGCCTGAGGAATGTTTTTGCTTTATGCTAGAATGAGGGAAATTGTTCTTTCTTGAACAATGGGTCAGTAGAAATGTTGTGCTGCACTATTTCTGTGGCCATTCTGTGAGGCTGCCCGTCTTTCTTTCTTTCTTTCTTCCTTTCTTTTGCTCGCAAACGTTACAAGAAAACAGAAAAAAACAGCTGGCTTGAGATGTTGGCTATTTTACTTGTGAGATGTCTGGTGGAGGTACCTTGAGCAAGTTACCTACAAGGTCTTATCTCCATTTTCCACATATCTCATTCTATCCTCTGACAATGTTCTCTTCTTGTTGCCTCTGTCCCTGTCTTCTTCCGCCCTGTTTTCTAATGCTAGCCCCATTCTCTTTCTTTCACTTATTGAAATATTTCAGTAAACACATCTGGAATAACAAAGGTGATAAGTCTTTGTTATAAAAAGACATAGTAGCTAGTAGGGCTGGGTATTGCCACAGATTTTTAAAATCTATCCACTTCCGATTCACAAGTTCCCCATTCGATTTGATTCCCGATTTGAGTTTATCCGATATCAATTTGATTGAATATATTTCAGTTACAATACCAATTTCTATTTTATATGAAATACATTTTCAGAGACTTAATGCTGTAAATTGTACAAGGAACCCTCTGCATTATTAAAATATTATTATTATATTAATATTTTGTACATATAAGAATAGTATTCAGAGATTTATGGTATCCAAAATGCAACCAGACATCTGCCTTCAGTTGTGGTCTCAGATGAACGTCTCTTGACCAGGGCTTGCTTTAACCAAATATTCTGAGGGCCGTCCATCATTTTGACAGATGAGAAAACTGGGGTGATCTACCAAAATTAAAGTAATTCACACTCCTGTCTAGCAGGTGGCGTGTGTATATTAATTATCCCTGGTGTAGGCATTATTTGATTTCACAAGCAAAACCTTATTGTCCTGCTGGCTTCAGCTAACGGCTCTGAGCGCTAGTTAATGTTCGCTCCAATCGCCGGAGCCCTGTTGGAACACACAGTTCTGACTATCAGTAGCTTCACAGTGTAACATTACTGTGGGCTCTCTGTCTGAGCAGCTGGAGCAGCAGTGCTAATAAACAGCTGAAACTGCAGCAACCTACCGTTAGCTAGTAGCATACAACAGCTAAATGTCACGTCAGCTGAGTGTTTTAAAAGCACAGTAAGTATGATGGAAAGTACAACCACCACAGTCTCTGTTCACATCGGGAGAGTGGGAGCGAGAAATTGATGAAGTAGTGATCAGAGACATGAAGTGGGGTTACAGAGGGATTGGTGGTAGAGCATCTCCTGGTGAAGATGAGATCAAGGTGGTTGCCAACTTTGTGAGTAGGTGGTGAGGGAGTGAGCAGAAGAGCGAAGGAGGAGAGTAGAAGTAATAAGTCTGCTGACTTCTTGAGCTGGATGTTGAAGTCGCCGAGAAGAACAAGTGGTGGGCCATCTTCAGGGAAGTTTGAAAGGAGGACGTCAAGCTCCTCCAGAAATTTGAGAACAAGAGAGAACAACAGTGGTTATTGGTGAGGGAGAAGTTATGGTTACAGCATGGAATTCGAAGAACCGTGGGGAAAAGTGTAGCAGTGACATAACAGCAGCATAACAGTTGATGAGAAGACCTGTTCCTCCAACCCTAACAGTGGGTCTTGGTGTGTGAGAAAAGGAGAAGGCAGCAGAAAGAGCTGCAGTAGTGGAAGAGTTGGTTGGTGTTAACCAACCAAAGCCAGAGATGAACTCAGTCTTACGGAATGCAGACTGGCAGTTCCAGAGTCCACCCTTGACAAGGTGCTGAGTATGTTTTGAGCGAGCGGGCTGCACAAGGTTTCGATAAGTACGATGACTTGAGTGTGGTCTGAAGTATCTACGAGTTGACACTCGAACCGGAATTGAGTAAGTCGTCATGGTCAAGGGAAAGAGGAAGAAAGATGGTACCAAGAGCAAAGCCACCAGCAGCCCCTTTGGGGCAAGGTTGAATCCACAAAATGAAAATGCACTGGAATCTTTTACACCAAAAGCCTAGGAGCAAACAAAAACATTTACATTACCAGAAACAAGTAGCAAGGTTAAATCCACAAAGTTAAAAGTGCATTTTAATTGATGAATTAATTTTTTAATTGAACTACATAGTATAACCGCTTTCATTCTCCTCTTCATCTAATGTGAGACATCTAACGTTAGCTAGTGAGCTGTTCACATATCTTAAGCTAGCTTAACCTTACCCTGTACTTTTCAGAGTATTTATTCAAAACAAATATATTGTTTTTTACACCATGGCTTTCTCAATGAATAAATGCATTATTGATAGCTGTCCTAGTGACCCTCCTTGCTTTACGCCAGATTAGTTGTTAGTGTTGTTGGCTTGTTTGAACTTGCTTGAACCACACCAGAAAATTTAGCCTTCAGGGCTTTCTGCCTGCCTCCTGCCAGAACAGCTTTTCCATCAACACGGAGATAAGCATTGCACACCAATCAGAGATTAATTTAAAGACTATTAGAGAGAATCACTGTGATGTTTTTATAGAATCTGGGGTTATAGTACCTAACCAATGTAGCAACCATTACTATACCAGTAAATACTCTGTGATATGTTTGCCTGTACATTTTTGTTACTGTTGCAGTGTTTTAGGCAGTGGGAATGGTTTGGGTAGTGTGTAAGCATGGGACTGAAGAAGAATGCTTGTGTCACACCTTAACATGAATACTGGCTTGTTTGCCATTGTTATGTGGTCTCTTAAACTTCCTCCAATGTCCCCTTATTTGGTTTGGCTGAATAGGGTAAGGGTTAGGGTGCTGTGGCTTCAGGTTTTTCATGCTCATAGCATGTGTTTCTTTTACATTTAATAGAAGCTGCTTCCAAATTTTCAGCAATAACAGACTGGCAGATGTAGTCAAGTATGTGTGCCCTTGTCTTCTTTTCTGAAAATGGACAAGAACTAACATGTAACATAATATGTACCAGCCCCAGAGAGGCTACGGTGTACATGCCATATAGGTAAATATCTGATAAATGAGAATGTCTAATAATACATAGAAACATTAGGTATTGCAATAAGAGTTGTGTGTTGCAGTGTGTTACAAGCAATTTGTGATACTGATACTACAGACCCCCAGGCAGTTGTTTTCATTGTGATGGTTCCTCATGAGATTTTATTAATTAAAATTATCCGTCAAAGGAAATGTGGAGATTATTAGACTGTGGCCCACTGTAGTGCAGATTGAAGTGACTGTGAAGTTTTCTCTTTGGTCAGGGCTTCATTAGAAGGTGAGGAAGGTGTTCTTGTGGAAATGTCAGTGCCATTTGTGCTCTCTGAGGAAAATACTAACTACCTCATAAATCTGTTCTGTGATAATACTTAGCCACAGCTGTATTGTACAGTCATGATATCACACTTCTCACATGGCAGCTTGATCACAAATAAAAAGAACATGGTCATTTTGTGGATATAACTGGGGAACAGCTCGTAATTTAACACAACGGTTGAGCAGGCAAGGCGTCTATCAGTATCAATGGCGACAGCTGTTTCCTGTACATGGTGAAGAGTGGTGGGTGCATGCTACAGTTTATCTGTTTATTTCTACCCTTTCTTAGTTTAGAGAGCCTTCCACAGTGTACATCCAGTCTGCAAGGGTGCTGGGCTACAAGGGGATGAAATGGGATTAGGTTTTGGGAACCAAATTGTTTCCATGGAAACAAAATTTATTACCCATGTCACCCAAAGTATTATCCTGAAAGGTTCTTAACAATACTGATTTTGGCAATTTATGCAGGATACGTGCATGGGCTGCACCTTTATGTAGTATAATAGATGTATGATATAGTGCAGCGCAGTTCCCAACATGAGCTGCAAACACAGATAATATTTCTGCGAAACCCTCAACAGACAATGCTCACACTCTGAGTGGCAAAAAACATTCTTTGTCTTACCTTTGCAGATTAGGCCCCTGATCTATAGCCTCTGTCTGGAAAGAAAACATTTCTTGTTGGAAGGTCACAGAGCCTAATTGGGATGTCCTGATCCCGATAAAAGTATTTTAATACTATTATTTGCAGCAGTATTTGCAAGCAACTCATAGTAAATTTGATGATTTGAGTGATTTAAATTAATTAATCACTCTTTAAAGTTATGCTGTAATTTGACAGCAGTGTTGCAGAGATCTGCTTCCCCTGCACAATGTCTCTGAAAGTCTCTGAATTTGTGTCTCACTAAGTTTATGAGGTCCTCTTTCAGTCTGTGGGTTTTGTTATGTAAGAGGGAAGGGGGTTTTAGCAGTGCCCAAGTATCCATTGTTTTATAATCTGTAATATACCCATGACATACTTCAGATTTTCCAGAAGTTTGCTCTTTAATGTGACAGCCATGGAAAAATACAATATACAAAATTCAAGTAGAAACTAGGCAGTCTTGAAAATTGGCTCTGAATTCAGCAGTGTCAACCCTAAGAAAGTAACTCACATGACTAATTCAAAATACATCTCTCTGTTCCTCTCCCAGGTTCTCCTGCCCTAGCTTGTGAGCACTCAGGCAGCCCACAGCAGGAGGAGCCCGGCACGATGAGGAGGAACGACAACTACCTGCCAGTCCCTGGCGAAGAGAAGAACATGAATGTGGACTTTAAAGCCAGAAGCAGCGAGTCAATAGTAAGAAACTACATCATTATCGTTCTGCTGCTATGGGTTATTGTGCCTGAAAAATGACAGGACAGTGGATAGTGACTGTCTATCAATAATGTTTGAAAGTTAATTTTTATGGAGATAATCAATCTTCATGTTATAGTGAATTATTTTTATGGTTGATTTTTCTAGGGTTTTAGAGAAGACTGGCCTTTCTTTCATGAGTGCTAAGATTTTTTTTTAAATAATACGGCAAAAAGAAACGTAAAAAAATGCATGTTTTAATACTGATGTTGTTGAAAGTACCTTAAAATGTGGTTTGGTATAAAGTGCCTGCAATAGCTGTCAAAATACTTTATAATTTAGTAATGTGAGGGAGTTTGAGACTTGTTCACATGGCTGTACCCTGTGGCGGACTGTGGCGGATCAAGCTTTTCTTATGCAGATCTTCAAAATGCACATCAAAATTTGTTGATGGAAACATGGCTTATAACTGGTTCCTGTATGTATCGACAGGTGCCCTGTTTCACTCACTTTGACAGTCAGTAAGTTCATTTACCACTTTCCTTTAAGGAGACTTGCTGACGACAGTGTTTCCACTGGTAACAACATGCCGAAATCTTATCTGCCAAAAGAGCAACAAAATAAAAATACCTATAGTTATTGGATGTTACTTCAGTTGTATGAGTAGGAGAAATGCAAGGAAAGGTAGAGGGAGTGAGACACCGCCTGGACTTGGGCTGGAGATGAACTGCTAAAGCGCAGTGACAATACAGACATTTCATACACAAGATGTACTGTATGTAACGCAGACCTGTCAATGCACATTTCACTGGCATTGGAATTGTTCATAGTCATGAGTCAGCTGCCACTATGTATACCACTGTTAGTGGTGAATCAATAAGTGAATGCCGTCTGCAGCGAAGATCTTACATTATAAACCAGAGAATTGTACAGCAACAGTTGGCTTTATGATCAAAGAAAGTTTTTGGATCAAATCTACATTTCTCTTCATATTTGCATGCTCCTTCTCTTTTCCACATGAGCACTTTGTCATTCTCTCTGACTAAATTTATTTCTGTTGCCAAAGCACCATTATAATTATGAAATACAGTGAATGAAAATAACCAAAAAATTAAGCAAATAGCAATATTATTTATTAAAATAAAAAACAGTAAGCTCCCTCTCTCTGTCTCTCTTTCTCCCCAGGGGACCACAATATGTTTTAACATTATTAAATGTAATAGGCTCTTATTACCAGATCGATTTTGTTATCATGAGCTATAATTAATTCACACATCCTATTCTACAAACTGTCACCAGATAACATTGTACTGCAGTAGACGGTTAATAGCAGCTTCCTTATGTAAGTTACTGTATAGATGGAACTCTCTCCAGGGGTCTGTTTGAATTTAGTGGGAAGTCTGCATCACAAAGAAGCTAATAATGCACTATTAGATATGACGATAAAGAGATAGACAATAAAGCAAATCTCTTTTCTTTTCAAAAATACTTACCACCTAGCATACCAGCAAAAAACATTAAAACACAAAATTAACCACCCCAACATTGCTCCCAAGGCAACCCTCTCATTCAGCAGGAAACACTGTTAGCAGTTAACATTATAAGGGTAAGATAGAACCAGAGGTCACACTGAGCTGCATATCTGAGAATGAGAGTCTAATGATACATAAAGTATATTACATGTACAGTATGTTACTTTTCATAGAATTAGCAGTCCATGAAAGTTCTACATAATATATGGCTCCCATGTGTGGAACAGGAGGTGATTAAGCTCCTAGCATGAGAAATACATGAATTTCCCTGCTTGGACTATTGGACTATCGGTCTATTGGACTATTCTTGTGAGAAGCAGTGGGAGGCTCCTAAGGAACATTTCAATTTAAATCTATTGTATGCGAGGGAAAAGTATTCATTAAAATCTTGTTGACACATACTGTGCACACAGTCAATGTGCTGATACAACATTTACACTCAACAATTTGTGTACCTGCTTACACAGCAACGCAGCAAACAATAAAAATTTAATGATTTCCTGAAGATAACTCCCATTTACAGCAATTGTATATGAAAGTCCATTGCATCAGCATTGTTCACTCTTGACAAAAGCTTTATTGTGCCTCTATTCACTCCTGACTGATAAGAGGTCAGGTGCGGATACAGGTACGCCAACATAGGCTGTACCGATAAAACCTCTGATTATTATCATGCTTTATGATTGAGGGCCACACTGGTGCTGGAAATAAGTGATTCTCTGTGGAAACAGGTAGGGTCTTAAGTATTGTAGCTGTGTATCACCACATCTGAACGTGTGAAAACATTTTGTATGAATGCATTCAAAAGTGTGATTGTGTAAAAAATATCTGAGCAAATATATAAAAATATATTTCTATCTGTAAAGAGATCTCTAGCTGCACATGAACAAAAAATATTTGGCACAAATAATTTCCAATGTGTGAGTGCATAAAGAAGATTTGTACAAAGGTTTGCAGTTACATTATCTATCTAAAAAGTCTTTCTAGGCCTAATGGCATGTGCAATGGAATGATGGACCTAAAAGTTGTAATTCCATGATTTGGCCAGTGGTCAAAATGTCACATTGATATTATAGCCTGGTGCTCATATTGGGGCTTGAACTTATACTTGTAGATTTTATTCAACACTGTAAATGTGAGATTTACAAATACTAATAATGATTCATGCAAATCTGTATAATTTGTTCACATAATGGCATGTACAGATACAGATCTCTGTATGAAAATTTAAGATATTTGTAAGCTGAAAAACAGCTACAATACTTTTGGCTCTATTTTGATCCCATAATGCTATGCAGTTCAAGTATATACTACTTTGCATAGTCGAGGTTTGCATGTGAAATGGACATTTTATGGAAATGTTGTTCATACACACAGCAGCCAGCGTCAACAAACAACCATTACTTTCAACAGTCTTTGGACGCATGTCTTGTATGTGTATATCTTTATTTCGTTCATGAAATTAATTTGATGATTCAATGTATTTTTGTACTATTTTCTGCTCTGTATAATAGTACAGGAGCCATCTGGGCTATAGCCAACACTATGGATTTTGTAGAGTTCCAAAATTGAGCTTGAGCAGCAGTGAAGAGACTGTGAAAAGTGCAGCACTTAAAGTGCCACTTGAATTGAAGGACATCCTTCCAGCTCAGCACCTCTCTTTAATCAGACAGCTTTTATGCTGTCATGACAACCAACATAAGAGAAATAATTAACAATGGAGAACAAAGGTCAATTTGAAAGTTCATTCATTTTTTTCTGCAAACAGCTGTCTGTTGTGCATGAAAAACGACACTATGAGAACAGAGAGAATGAACCAAACCAATCAGGTTTCAGCTGGACAGCTCAATAATGAACTGAAACTCACTATAGAGAGCAAACAAAATGGTAAACCTAGTATTAGCATCTCCATGTGGTCTATTTAGAATTCTCTTATGCGATTTTTGCATTGGATTTTGGATCATTGCAGAAATAAGCTCTGTGGCTTACATGTTTTGTTCAGCAGGATGATCTTCACAAATTAACACCACTTTTGAAGCGTATGTTTGAAGTGTTACTGCAGCCGACAAAAGTAAAAGGCTAACGTTATGCTATAGCGAACTACACCATGGTCGCATGACTTGAACATCAGAGCTGCCATCAGTCTCTGACAAGCTAACCAGCGGTTTTGACAAGCTAGTGAGTCCATAGCCTAATAAATTCTTTAGTAACATAATTTACAGTTTGCAAGACCACTGAAAAACACAACAAGAAGCTGCGAGGCAGACTAGTGAGAGAGTTGTTGTCCGTGTCCGGCGCAGTGTTGCCAACTTAGCAACTTTGTTGCTATATTTAGCGACTTTTCAGACCCCTCTAGTGACTATTTTTCAAAAAAGCGACAAATCTAGTGTCTTTTTCTGGTGTTACTGGAGACTTTTGGAGAGTCGTTCTTACTGTTCTTGGGCCCGTCCCAAAGCACTCACAAGTAGCCCAGTCCTCCCGCACAGTCTCTCCCAGCTGCAGTCAGAGCAGGAAATGTTAACCCCTCCGCGTCCAGTCTGCAAATTAATTGTGCATATGCGAAGTCACCGCCGGAGTATGTCTCTTTTGGGTCACTTTTGCCGGTCCTAAATCTGGATAAAGGAGGAGGGTTGGAATTGAGACAGACGACAGTGCATTTGCATTTCTAAACACATTTAGGGTCTTATTTAATCACTTTTTGTCTTTCCCACAACGTTATTCCTCTCTCCTACAGCGTCTATTACAATTACATGCACATGGTAAATTATGCAAATTAGACGATGACGCCATTTAGCAACTTCTAGCGACAGCCAATAGCTACTTTCCTTACTGAGGAGTTGGCAACACTGGTGATGATGTTTAATGTCCCAGACAGCCACTGTAGTCTCATTTCGCCACTTTTTAGCAACCGCATTTTAAGGACATGTAAAACTTCAAAATTCACAAGTGGGGGTAATAACTAACGTATTTTATGTCATACAACAAAATGTAAACATGTCTTAAGCATATGTTAGCCACAGACCTCATTTCAGGCATCTAACCAAAAACCCATTCAACATCCTCATTTAGTTTGAAAGTTTAGACAACATGGTGCTAAAATGGTAAATACTTCCGGGTTTAAGAACTCATTCCTGTGGCACCCTGTAAAGCTCCGTAAAGCTTAAGGGAGGTGCAGATTCAGATGATTCTTTGTTGGTCCATCACTAGAATTGCTACATTTCAAACTGTTGCATTGTTTTTAAGTTGCAATGGACATTTAATAGATATTCCAATGAAAAGTAAAGCTCTGGAATTTGTAGGTATTCCACAAAATTTTGCAATTTAAAATGTATGTTGCCTATCGGGCAGGTGGGTGGCCCAAATGAACCCAACTCCTTTAACCAGACAACCAGTATTATGTCAAGAAGTAGTGTTTTTTAAGCGTAACCCTGGTCTTTTTTCCAAACCTTAACCAATTGGTTTTGGTGTCTGAACCTTACCGTTTAACAGCAAATAACAATGTGATTAAAACAGCTACATGTGTTTAAAAAAAGCTTGTCATGTATGTTTCAAGTAACACATAAAAATCACACTGCAAATGTTTTCATAGAAAATCATATGAACCCATCCATGAGAATATGTTGATCAGGTGGACACAAATATGATCATGCTCCATCGTATCTGCTAACATGTTGCCCATATAAACTGTGGAAGCTGATAATACAAGCTGTTAATATGTCAATGTTTACATAATGACATTTATAAAGTCATAGCCTTTGAATTTAAGTTTGATATCTTTAAAAAAAGAAAATATAAGCACAAGAATACATAATTTGGTATCTTGAAAAAATAAGATAATTGAGATTGAAACATTTATAATGATAAAAAGAATTGTATTTCATCTGAAAATAAGATAATTAAGGCATGATCTTGGGGTGACAGAAAATATTTTATAACTAGGACAAATATTACTTACTGTAAATTGGGTCAAACAGAAAAGCAGCCAAGACCAATTTTCGTGCATATGAAATAGGGCTTCAGAGTGAATTTGCATAATTGATTATTATATGTGGTCACTGGTGCAAGGCACAAATTAAATTGTAAGAATTAGGCTTGGATTAAATTTTAGTCCCAAATGTACTTCTGCCTTTTAGCAAAAGCTTCTTTCTCTATTCCCTTAGTGAGGTGAAGTATTTTAAAGGGCTTTTCTCAATTGTCTAAGGTTTTATCTCCCATTGAGATATTCAACTAAAATGCCAGTGGAAATACTTTCTACTGAAGAAATAGTTACTTAGAAGATATTAAGGTGTGTGGATTGTCCAAGGTAACAGGGTCAAAGTAACAATTACAATTTATGGGCAGAATTGTACTGTAGTTGTTCCATTTATAAAATTAAGTGTTCTTTTATGTTTGAGCACAGCAAATCGAATTCCTTTTCCTCCATTGTGTTGTAGTGTACAGTTATCTCCAGATCTGACAAATTAAACCCAAAATATCTGTGTGGTTCGAGAAAATGTGTTATTTGGTGAAATTGCCTTTTAAGTTCCCATCGTCCTATGTCTATTTGCGCTTGGGAGATGTATGCCAGATTTACTGTGACGCTACAGGTTACTAAAGTTCAGATTGTGATTTGGATCCTTCAACACGTAAAACCTGAGTCTACCGTCAGTTCTGCTGCTGTGAAAAACATTATTGACTTGAAAACTGCTGGCTTGTCTCAGCCTCAAGCTTAATATGGCTCAGAAGTACATGTGTGCGCGTGAGTGTGTGTGTGTGTGTACATGCATCTGGCATGCGTGTGTGTGTGCAGATGCGTGCATATGTTTGTGTGTGGGTGGAAGTGTGCATGTGGGAGCCCAGAGGAGGGGAGAACATAATTTCCCGGTGGCTTAGTGAGAAAAGAGTTCCTATTGGTGAATGATGCATACACCACCACATCCTCATGCGCCCTCTGAGGAGTGACCTCTGACTTTTGCAGCTATGACTACTTCCTGTTGAGAGAGGACTAAAGATGAGTGTGTGTGTGTGTGTGTGTGTGTAGTGGGGATGAGGCAGGGGGCTATATTCAGCATATACACACACATTCACATGCAGCAGCCCCTCATGATACTTCTTATCTCTCACACACACACACACACACACACACACACTGCTCTGTAGAGTGGGTTGGTGTCTGGAAAGAGAAAATCTGCTCATTTTAGCGCAGTGCCTCCTGTGTCAATATTAGTCTCCAATTTCTTTGTTGATCTACGAGCATGAGGGCAATTCACCTTCATTCAGCCTGAGTTTATGACTCTTATTGACAGTGGACTGTTTGATCCTCTATATATATTGCCAAGTAATTGTCTCTTTATCAATATGTAAACATCAGTGTTGTAAATCAGATGCTTTTAGTGCTGCCATAAATTCCCATACAGTAGGTGTTATCTTCATATATTCTTTTGTACTACATAAACACTAAATCGTCACTTTATGAGGTACACCCAGCACAGTACTAGTACTGGGGCAGAATCTATTTTTATGTAGTCTGTTGGATTCATGTTAGTTGATGACAGATCCAAATAGATAAACAGAATCTTTAAAAGTCTATTGAAGCTTTGGGGGCAACAAGTAAATGTAGTTTCCTTATTGGGTCTGTATACTTCTGATGCCTTTGATAGATAATTTATAGTTTAAAGGCAACTAGAGGGCAGCAGAACAACCTGTAAACAAAGTAATGATATCAGTGTATAAAGAAGACTGTCCTTCCTACAAAACAACTCTTTGTGTTTGCACAGCAGCTTAAAATGCCGAATATGTCTGTTTGTAGTTAGATAGATAGATAGATAGATAGATAGATAGATAGATAGATAGATAGATAGATAGATAGATAGATAGATAGATAGATATACTTTATTTATCCCAAGCTGGGAAATTACAGACAAGCTGGGAAATTACAGTAGTGCCAAGGAAGAAGTGACATTATGGAGTATTAACAGCAAAGGGGGAAGTGAGGATATGGGCTTTAAAGAATGACAAGGTACACTTAGGGCAGGTCAGGGGGATGGTGCATGGGTTCGATCAAACACATGACTTGACCCAGGAGACAGGTGTTCCTTTCCTGTGTGAAACCAAAAGTCAACATTGTTATTTGGAGTTACATAACCTAACTTCCATGGGTAACTCTTTATGTCATGCTTTACGTCACTACATAACTACATCACTTCCATTAAAAACAGTACACCATCAGAACTCTGTGCTGGAAAATTTCCCTACCCATGTTTGCTGTGCATCTTTTTATTTGTGGTAATTTCTATGTCAAAACTAAGCCCCAAGTTGAGGTGAAACCTTCGGAGTCACTTATTCTTTCACTTTGCACATTATCCAAATAAAACTGCAACCAACCCGGATTAAGGCAGTAAGAAATCCAGCTGTCCCAATGAGATCACTTAGTGAAGCTTTAAATTATACAGCAACAGCAAAAAATGTTGGCATTATACATTTCTGCAAACCAGAGACGTTGATATCTGCAACATTTTTGCCAGCAAAAACAACTGTATGTATTTGGAAACCATAGATACGTTAATCTGTAGGGGTAGGTGGATGGGACTGACAAATAAGGACTTTATAGCAGGAGACTGGTGTTCACAGTCTGTTTATAGTTCTGTCCTGCAGTAGTGGTTTTGTGTCCAGACTGAAATATTTTGTGAAATATTTGACAAATGGCAATGAACTGTGGTGAAGATATTTAAGGTGCCTGAATGATGTATCCAACTGACTGAAGTGATCACCACTTCTAGTTTACTAGTATTAGCACCAGGTTTAGAGTGAAATGTTTCAACTGCTATTGGATAGATTGCCGTGACATTTGGACAGTCCTGTTCCCACCAGTATGACTAAGTTTGTAAATGTTATTGTGTTAGGTAAACTTGACCTTCAAAGCATCATCTCTATTTCTACATTAAGTCCTCATAACTGCTCAAAACAAACACATTTTAGATCTTTCAATTGGTTTACTTTATAATGGAGCTGCTAGCATGGCTGTAAACCCTTATTTAGTTTGTTTAGACACAAAATAACATGGTATGCTTTATGTAGCACAGTTTTCTTTTTTAGTTGTATGTGTTTATAAGCCCACAGTTGTTTATACTCTATTTTTATGTCACTGTTCTATTTTTACCAGTTGTGTCCTTGTGTGTTTGATGCCACAGTGACATAATTCCCCCCAAGCATCGTAAATTCTCATGTAATGTAATCGAAAGAAACTTTTATCTGTTAGCGTTTATATAGTGTGATAAACAGCTAGGCTTCTGTACTGTATGTCAACTTGCCGGGGGTCAGTTAAAGTAGCCGAGGATCTGCGTGTGTTTGACCGATGTGCGCCTCGTGGTTTGGCAGATGGCCTGCAGAAGTGTGTTACCATAACCTTGGCCAGCTCACACACAGCCACACTATCGCACACACACACACACACACACACACACACACACACACACACACACACACACACGCACACAGGGTCACAGGGTTACAAGTACAAATACCCTGGAGTTTAAGTCATCAAGTGGCAGGATACTCCACACAGCTGTAATCAGATGGATAAGGTCACACTATGTTGTTTTTTATTTAGAATCACACTTGATCACCTCAGAATAAATCCGGATAGTAAAAATTCAGCATTGTTCGCTGTGCTTCAGTGTGTTGCAGTATAGTGGTCATTTTTCAACACTGATGTTTTATTTAGGATGTTGTGGTCTAGTCCATAGAATTGTAGTCTAAATCCTGCTGATGCTGTTTGTAGTGTAAAAGCGGAAGAGTAAAGTACACTCTGTGCTCTGAGCCTGTTCTTCACATAGCATTTATAACCCCACATGCAGTATAGCAGCCACATAAGCAAACAAACAGAAAAAAAGTATCCTTATGTATTTAGTTAATGGACTAGGGCCAGAAATGCCTTGACACAAAGCAGAAGCCAAAATAATGCTATGTCCCACTGTTCCTCTACCTCTTCTTCATATGGTTTAATTAAAACTGTTAAATACCCACATTTGATCAGGACTGCAATAATTGTGTTTGTACCATCATAACATGGAGGTTCATTCTTGAAAACATCTGTATTACATTTTCTAAAGTCAAGGTTCACTTATTTTTAGCCTAGCATTACAAGACACATGTAATGTCACTAAAGTCTGAAACCTCTCATTTCATTTTAGGTTTTCAAGGGGCATTATCAATGAGCACAGATTAAATGCCTCAGAATAGAACTTTTTTTTAAAAATTGTTCCAATACTGAGCTAAGTGCTAAGTTTCGAGAGCAATTGCACAGCGTCAGTGTAATTTTATGCCCACTGAATTTGCTAGTTTTTGTCACTGACAAGCTTTAATTGTTACTAAACTGTGTTACCGTTGTCTGGCAACACTATGGAAAGGATCCAATGGAGAAATAAGAAGTTTTTCTTAACCTGTTGCTTGATCTGGTCTGTTTGTGTCTTTACAAGCCTGAAGTCTCATTCTGAAATCTGAATGAAATGAAATCTGGCAGCAACTGGTCCCACTAAACAACAGGCATACTTCCTCTGTGGCAGAGGGTCACAGCACCCGCAGGAACACCTCAGTCTGCTTTTTATTTTATAGGAGCTATTCATCCATATACTGTGGCTCAAATTATGGGCAGCAATTAAATTCAAATACCTTATCCACACTGTAAAATCACCCCGCATTTTTCTTTCCAACACTTTGTTACGTTTTTACTGTTGTCGTCTGGCAGAAAGACACTTCTCACAAGATTTAGGAACAAGACTTCTCCTCTCTTTTGGTGAAGTCCTTTCCATAATGTTGTCAGATATTTTTTAATTACAATCAGCGACAAAATAGAACATTACACTGACACTTTACAATAGACCTTGAAGCCCAGCGGCCGCACTCAATACTGAACTCATGTCTCCACTAGTCATTTAGACAGAAAATATGGGGAAAAGGATTCAGTTTGAAAAACAGCCTTTTCATCATTCAGAATCAAGTGGCAATCATCCCCATGTCTATTGATTCATATTGACGTGGTATATATTTAAAACAATTGAACTGAATGAATAGGTGTTTGAAATTGACCTAATGAAGATCCAGTATATATACTTAGTCTTCAACTATATACAGAGGGGAAATATATATTCCAATGAGAATCATAAGAAGTGGATAAGACACAACAAAGTTATTAAAAATAGACATGAAACACTACCAAAATAAATATTTAACTACCTGGGTTATGGGTTTCTTAGTCTCTCTAGGCGCAAAACATTACCAAGCAACCGGTGACATTTGTGCAGGGATACTGCCCAACAACATACTCTAGCGCTTTATAATCCACAGTGGTTTGAGGACAACCAGTTGGGAAAACACAAGATAAAACATAAATAGACAACACAAGATGTGCATCACTCTGTCGACACTACCAGCTACATCAAATAAATATTTCATGAAGTAGCAACAACAGGATTCAGAAGCACATGTTCTTTGTATGTTGCTTCTTGTTGGACAACATGTTGTGTACAATGAACAGTACAGTATGTTGTCTCTACAGACATTCTCCACCGAGTGTCTCTGGGGACAGTAAATGGTGTTAGATTGAAAGTGTGAATGTGTATGGGGCCCATGAGTGCATGAGATCAGTGGACCATCAGGTAAATATACTGCAGAAAATGAAAAGCATGAAGTCCTGTTACAGCATAAATGTTATTTACTTTCACTTCTGGTTATCAGTCTTCATCTTTTTTGTGCTCTCACAAACATGGGCGGGGATTGGTCACCTAGCTGGAGGTTGTTTTATGGCACAAACTGCCGTGACACATGATCATATCTGGCCCTAACTTTATGGGAAAATGTATTGTTTGGATTGGCTGAATATGATACAACCCAAATTCCAAAAAGGTTGGGACGCTGAGAAAAACGTAATTAAAACAAAATGTAATGACTAACAAAACTGTTACAAAAGCATACACTCGTTGTGATTTTGATGCATTCTGTTTTTATTTATGTTTTACACTAAGTCCAAACTTTTTTGGAATCCTGTTTGTAGAAATTTCTTTTCATGATTATTTGTATTAAAAGAGTGAACAGTATTTGAATATTTGATTATTATTTTTGACTAAATGTCAAAAGCAAAAAACTAAAATAAAAAATTTACAGAGCTGACTGTCCTTTTCAAATACATTTCCTCTATATCTGAATGTACACATTAAAAGCTATTAAAATACGTATGTCGTATGTACTTTACAAGATATTTATTTAATATCATTAGCTTGTCACCACAAATCACATATTGTTTTAATACTATACAATAATACTATATTATTTGCAAATATTACTACTAGTTCTTGATCTTGACCAGTCTTCTGAAAACAACGATACAGACTGAAGACCAAAACAAAAGTATAAGGTGTTCAGATGACTTGAGAAACAAGTTCTAAAAACGTTTAGTATGTGTCTTGTGGCTTTCCCAGGACAGCAGCTCACTAGCAGGTTTCCAGATAATGTTGTTTCCGCCGAGAAATGTCTGATAATACAGTCACCTCCAACTGTCTAAAGAGGCAGAGAGCAGCAGTGTGGGTAGAACGGTGTTACTTGCGTGTCACCTTGTGTGTGTGTGTGTGTGTGTGTGTGTATTCGAGGAAGTTGTGCATGATTCATAGGATTACACCTTTCCTTGGAAGGTGACTAGTGGCATAGAGAATGCCAAGAAAGATGTCACATGGCACTGATACATTTCTACACTGTAAACAATTGTCTTGTAAATTAACAGTAAAATACTGGCAGCAGGGTTGCCAGCATTCTACTGTTAATTTTACAGTTCCTCTACTGTTATTTACTTTACAGTATGGTACTGTGATAAAACCACATACTGAATTAAAGTAAAATCCTGCATTTCATTGATTTTTACAGTAGACTAAAACACAGTATAGTGCTGAAGCTAGTTGCAATATTGTTGCAGTATACAACGCAGTCATTTTTTGTAAATAGATGCTCTATTTATTACTGTCTGATAGCCAGTTACTACGAATTAAGCGCTGTCTTAAGCACTGCTTCTTACTGAAACAGCCATTAAAAATGTGGACAAGAAGAGACTTAGAAAATATCATATATATCATAAATTTTATGGGAAACGGCAAGTTACCTACAAATATTGCCCAGAATGCATTGTTTTCTACAGTAAATTACCCTTTTAATGGAAAACAGTATGTTACTGTCACAATTTGGCTGTTTTCTTACAGCAATTTGTTACAGTGTACCATTTCACATCTCATATCCACAAAATCTGAATAAAACTAACCCTCCTCACCACATACAGTAAAAAGTAGATTGTTTGCCTTGTTTGCCTTGTGTCAACATTATTCTTATTTTCAAGCTATAAAAGATTTACTTGTAATCTATGATATTTTGTCTTGCTTCTAGCCAATGAAAAATCTTTATGCGGATGACGGCTCACCTCTTCAGCCACGGTTAGGCCCATACTTCTCTGATGGACGGCGGCGTGTGGACTACGTGCTGGCATACCAAATCAAGAAACCCAGCAGCATTCGGCGCCCGTCCTCCAGGTTTGGCGACGGCAACTTTATCCGACGGCTTCGGCGAAGTCTGAGCATGAGAAGCAGCCGTGCCCCGCTGCAGCCAAAGGAAGACCCGGAGATTGCTGCCCAGAACCACTGCCCTGACAATAGTGAGCATGACAAGCGCAGTAAACGGCAGGAGTTTGAGGAACACCTCCTAGAGATGGGGCTGGAGCTGGAAAAGGAGGAACGGGTGAGAACTGAATATGTTGTGATACTTTGACACTTCACCTATTAGCCACTGTTGCTCTTAAAATTATTTTTTTTAAAGCAATGGCTCCTTGCTGAAAGACTAACTCTAAAGGGTCAAGGCAAGACAGTCTGTGATTCAGCCCTCACCTTGTAAAAGAAGCAACATTGTCCTTGAATTGCAGTGTAGATCTGACTGCTTCAAAGCCACACGTCCACTTCTTTTATACAGTCTTTGATTCTAACCTCAACCTCTTTGGCTGCTTAGCTTGCATACTACGAATGTACAGTAAAGCTCACAAAGTGAACAGTAAGTTTTCAATTTTACCATGAGAAAAAAACTTATAGCATGAGAACAAACCATGTCTTGCAAATGCTAAGCTATCTCGGCTAACACTTTTGGATGGAGTAGCAGGAGTAGAAACTTCCCCAAATCCAATTATTAGCAGGACAGAGCCGCTAATGTTAAGCTGACATTTGATGGCATCCAGGACCGGCTTCTACACTGTTTAAAAATACCAGACAGTCAATGTGATAGTTCTGAATGGGACTTTATATTAACCCTCACAAGCTAATGATTGAATGATTGATGATTGGTTAATACAATGCACCTTGTCCTTGGAGGCAACACACTTGATTACTGCTGTAGGTAGTCAATGTAGTTAGCTGGACAATCTAATGTTTGTGACTTATGCTTTATATTTTATGTAGAGTTCTCATCTGTGTGTGTGATTTGGTTGAAATTGTTAACTTTTAGCTTAATAAACAAATGAACAGTACCGCTTCAACAGCTGTATGTATGTTTGAGATGTTGAGAAAGCTGATCCATTCTAAAAATAAAAAAAAAGCTCAAGCATGGTTAAGAAAAGGCAGATGACATGACAGATTCAGGTTATGTGAGTGATAGTGACAACCTGAGGGTGACAGTCTAATAGGACTAGATACCCTGGGAATTTGAATGCATGTGAAAGAGATTTGAATTTAATTTCCATTTCATTGTCTCCTCAGTGTCAATGCATTTTGAGTTGATAACTCATTTTCCTTAAAATATCAATATGTCACCCTGCTATTATCAGTGTAATAGCAGGGTTTTGCTGTCAAGAGTGCCAAACATTGACCAAGCAATGAATTGTTGTCTGATTCAATATGTGTGTCCATTTGAATAAATAAAAATAGTTGATTATGTTGTACATATGGGCTCAGCTTGATGATAGGATTCAATGTGTGATGCTGTGCACAGTCAGTAACAGAAGGTGCCCAGTAAGGTTAATGAGCCTTTATCTGTGTATGACACCTATAAAGAAAAATAGACGTACTAAGAAGATATCAAACAACTATCAGTAAAAAGAAGCAATAATTTAATCTCTAAGAAAAAAAAACGGTTTTGCACTTAATTCCAGGGCATATTGAATGTCTGTTTTATAATTTTATTTTAATAACATGAAACAGAATGAGTTTTCTCATTTCCTTTAAAGCTGCCGATGAAAGACACAATTCAGGCAGTTTACTGGATTTGTTAATAACCTCCTGACTGGATGCTTATGTTAATATAAACACAAAATATGTTTGGATTTTATTAAGAAAAAGAACATTGATCTAAGAAGTATCTGATAACACTCAGATAAATGTTTTTTTAGTCAATCCACATCTTTGAACTGACTCCAGAACATCACTTAACATTTATTTTTTATATTTGAACTCATCTAAACGTGGATGTTTGGTAGGCTATATTCCCGGTAGCTCTTGCACAATGCTGTGTGTTTGATAACGATGGTGGACCCATGAACACAAGGACATTTGTTTTCATTAATGGCGATCCAGAGCTGTTTGTCATTTCTCAGTTTTCTGTCGAAAAGACAAATGGGGTTAAATTGACTCTTCACACAGTGAATCTTCCATTAAAAACTGCATGAGCAAACCTATGACATAACATAGTCTGATTCTTAATATGTTCTGAAAAAGGCTTTTAGCAACTCACAGTGTCACATGATGTCACTCTTAATGACATGAGTGTGGGCAAAAGTTTGAGGACGGTATAATATGGAGGGCTTTGGAGGCATGATGATGACAATTATAGATTTGCCAGCGGGGGGTGGGGGGGTGGTGGGGGTGCTGGGGATGTTTAGGGAGAGATAGCAGGTCAACAGCGGATGCCAAATAGAAGTGGTGGACATCATCTGAATGCTGGGAACCCGAAGTGTGTAAGGGCTTAGGACATTATGATAGAGGTTATACAATTGCCATTTCCATGCTCAACTGTATCTCATAACTTGTTGCAGCAATTTTTTGGTTGTTTAAATGTTTAAAATCCCTCGAAAATAACAGAGCACTTCCCCTTATTATCAATGTTCAATCAAAGTTTCATGAGGCTGTGATTATTCTTGAGGTCACAGCAGTTAATTTAATACAATGAGGTTTGAAGTTTCAAAAAGTGCTCTTACTGCAATGAAATACATCATCAATACAACAAGACTCATTGAATCCACAAGACTCTCAGTGTTACAGTCAAACCCTATTTATGCATTTCCAAGACTGATGACCATACAGTCAAAGAGTGAGCATGTCTGTAAAGGGCAGATTTGTGGGTACCCATAGAGCCCATTTTCATTCAGATATCTTGAGGTCAGAGGTCAGGCGACCCCTTTGAAAATGGCCGTGCGAGTTTTTCTCTCTACAAGGGAAGCTCTAACTTAACACAAGTCTCATTAACAGAGGAAATCAGTAAGATAATTACTAATAACATTGTAACTTTAGGGTATACATATGTGGACTGCTAATGACTCATTACAGGAGGAAAAAGTAATCTTTTTGTTGTTCTGCACAAATTCAACTGATATAGCAAACAAGGTTAAATGAAAGTGAAACTCCTGGGTAAAGTTAAAATCACTCCTCTTTTTCTTCATAACACTACAACAAACACAAAATTACAATTCCAGCTACAGACATATGTTAAGTTATAGTTACATTTAATGTCCTTCGTGTTTTTGTGCAAGTACTACACATTGCGTGGGATTGTATAGGATTTAAAAACTGCAATATAGTTGTAACTTTGAGTTACAGAAGCATCCATTTCATTCAAATACACACAACCACTGTTCCTAATATAAACTGAGAGCAAATTAATAACAGGAGATCTCATTAGCTAACACAAGTATTTTTAATGAATCATAAATCCATTAAATGAAATGAGTAATTGTCATGCACTCATAATGGCTGTTTTTCAAATACACATGAACCCCATTTGTCTAATTCCCGTTAGTACTTAATTAATCTTCACTATAACGTTCTTGCTGCAACAACATTTGTTCACAACAGTTTAACATCATCAGTTATTGCTAACAGTCATCACACAGAAAAAACATTTTCATTTTAGATTGAAATACATGGTAAATCTCTGTGATGTGTACAGTTAGTCAGCTAGTTTGAATTGGTTGTTATGTATTTCTGTATCCAGACAGGTCAGTGTGCCGAGCTGGAGGGTGTGAAGTGAGTCTGGCAGTGTTTGAGTGGTTTTACATAACAATAAAGGCTGCAGAGACAAGCCCATATGCAGCAATAAAGATGTGAGCTTGTGCTAAAATGGACGCAGAGGGTTTTCTCTGGGATACTACGAGACAGAAGAAATCTAACTAAAGAGCAACATGCTGCTCTGTCAGCTGGAATGTTTGTTCCCGTATGTCAACCAAATGTGAACTGTTCATAGATGCTTCAAACATTTTGAAAAACCATGATTTTTCTGCAGTGGGTTCATAGAGAGTAATATCTAAATTTTTGTTAATTTTTCAGAATACAATCCCTGGAATCGGCTTCTTGAAGATCCATGCTCCTTGGAACGTTCTGTGTCGAGAGGCTGAGTTCATGAAGCTCAAGATGCCAACAAAGAAGGTACCCCGCCCATCAGTAAAATGTCCATTTGTCAAATGCACATTTCCCGTAGCTTTTTCTTGTCGTGAGGATGATTCAACTGGCTCTCAAAGCTGCACTGCTGAGTGCTGACAAATGACAAATGATGAATGTTTCCTGTTCCTCTGTCTTTTGCATTTATCTAGCTTCATAACACCCCAGTGAGGCCAGTTTGTGCTGACAGTTCATACAGGCCATGTAATGAGATTTTGATTAAAATCAAATGGGAATATAAAGATAGATAAATAACCTGTTATAAAATAGAACAAAAACCTCACTTGGAAAAATCAGAGGTATTGGATATTGGCACACACAAAAAATAGCAGCTGATTCGGTCCAAAAATACCAACTACACTGTGTGAGCCCTACCATAGATGGTTCAAACTATATCTAATAGCAACATCAGCAGTCAGGATTTACACCTATAGCATGTTGTCACTTTAAGGACTAGTTTTTAGTGGGGTTTTTTAAGTGAAGTTGGATGACATAGTCAGTGTATCCATCTTATTTTACAATACAGAAGTAAACAGTTGGTCGTACTTCCAGTTTTTGGGCTGTACGTCAGTTTCCTTTAACAGAGCTAACTAGCTGTAACAGTTTATTTTAACAATGTTTTAGACGCACTTCCAAAATTCTACGGAAATTGAAAAGGCAGGTTGTTTTCACAACCTCAAACGAGTGGGAGGACGACATGAAGAAGTGGCCTGTAATGTAAGAAAGCTCTATGATGGACAACTACAAAAGCATATATGATAAAGTTTGCAAGGCATTAATACAGAAAATCAAGCTCTATTGACTCTATTGCTACACAGTGGCAAACATATTTTAGCTACCTAAAGAAAAGAAATATAACCTGTATTTAGAATATTTTCATTTCACCTTGCCGTCAGCAGCCCCTTATAATGGGGAACTGAAACCGTTATATCCATCTCTCCTCTCTTCAAAGCCACCAGACTCCTCTGATAGAAATAGTAATTTAATCTTGCAGTCCATAATACAATGACTATGGATCATAAAACCCCACTTCCAAAATCCGAACAATCCCTTTAATAATACACTAAATTATTTGAAGACTATACTTCAGGTAGATTTTAAGCAGTTCAAGTGATCCCAAGTCAGGTTCTCTTAAGGTTAGATAAGGTGTGCTTCAAACATTAGCCTATTTAAATGCTGACAAAACAGACAGTGCTGTTTTCCAGAACCCAGAAGAGATTCCTGCTTACTGTCCACGCTCAAACCCTTCAAGGCTCTCAAAGTAGAGCCTTTAGCTTTCAGGCTCTACTTACGCAAAAACTGAAAGATAACCTCTACTTTCTGGTCACATCTTAATGCTGTACTAATATGTCAGATCACAGACAGGACATTTCAAGGTTAAGAAACATTTTGATGTTGAAGAGAACACCCTGTTCCAATATAGGATGATAACATGCAGTCCCTTGGTTTCCAACTAAATGTGGTTCTTTTGCCTCCTCTGCAGATTTACAACGTGAAACAAGGCAGTAATGTTGTGGAGAAGATCCGACAATTCATTCACAAAGTCACAGCTCCTCTCCATCCAAAAATAGACGCCAGCCAGCCACAAAACGTCAAATCTCTCTCCCACCCTTTCTCCAGAGAGAAGCAGCATCTGTGAGTAAATCTCTGCTGTGAAGTCAGTGAGTCTAATGCCCCTTTTTGACCAAAGCATTTCCAGGGCTGGTTCAGAGCTAGTGCCTAATCTTGAACTAGTTCCTCGATTTTTGACTGCCAAAGAACCGGCTTTCATCCAGGAAAACTGGTTCCAGAGAGGCACCAACTCTTTGCTGGTCTCAAACCATGAACGGCTCTTATGCCAGGGGCTGGTGGCGGGATTATCTGACCAATAAGACCATCAATAGCGTGTATTTGATTTTTTAAAAGTGCCATAAAATCATTGCTTATTAAAAAAGCAATCAAAAATGCTTTGATTAATACTGGTATCAGACCTGCAGATCGATTTATTTACTGTAATACAAACGGATATAATTGTCACCTGAAAAATTAAGATCTTTCTGTATTTCTTTCCACAATTAACTGAAACAATACACATTTATTAAGTAGGCCTAGCTTAGGGGAAGCTATGCTCGTGCCAATTCTGCCAATTTTGCTTCACTGATCAGTTTCATGATGAATGCTGTGACCTTTGGACTCAGTAAAATGCTGCAGTTTAATATTATGGATCACACATGTACAATGGATCAACACAATCACACCCACACTATCAAATACAGTGTATTGATCATAGTAACAATACATCAAAGCACATGTCCAAATCACATTTGTCTTTTTTTTTCTTCTTTTCTTTTAAGCTACAATAATCAACATTTGTATGTTAACAATGGGTCACATGACAATGAGTAATGTGAAAGGGGTTTATGGAGTTTTTAGCCCCTTTCAGCTCATTGTTTTGGTTTTACAGCCACATAAAAGCTGATAAACCCCCTGTACACCACTTGCTCAGCAGCATACAGTTAGAGACTAGCTGGTGGACAATGTGGAGCTTTTAGCAGCTAAATAGCCTGTTAATCTTAGGAACCCCAAAAAACACAACTTGACGTGAATGCCAATGTTGTTCTGTGTATGATATATAAAATAGCCAACTGTTAAGACAGTAGGTCATTAAAACGCTGCTTGTTCAGCTGCACCCAAGTGGCCAAAAAAACAGTTCAGATTTAAAATGTGGATATCAAAGAAAGTAACCTGGATGTGGTGAAACACACAATGAAATCTCTACGTAGATGATTCAATGTTAGATAGGATAGATAGGTAGGTTGGTGTGCTCAGAGTCAGAGTTTAGTGGTAAGACACAGAAATCATACAATGGAGCTAAATATTACTGAGCACAGACAAAGCAAACAAAGACAAAATATGCATATTTAGATAAGAAAATCACCCCCAAAATAACACAATAATCACAGTGCAGTAATATATCCTAAAGCAAAACAAAAATGTATCTCTAGCTGTTGGATATAAGTTGTTTTTTGTGTGATTGTAAGACACTTGTGCAAAAAGCAACTGATACAGAACAGCAAATTAAAAATCTAAAAGAAAAAACAATTTGTTTTTTTCAAAATGTTTTTCCTTCATGTTTCATGTTGTTACACCTCAAACCGAAGAACAAACCGAAGCAGTTTTACCCACACAGACAGCATGGAGAGGTGACAACCACAGAGGTGTAAATTGGACTAAGAAATCAACAGCATGGCAGGAATGCTGAAGCGTGACGCTTTCTTGCTGCATTCTGCTGAAGCTCCCACCCCTCAGCTCTCTCTCTCGCCTGAGGAGACGAACAGAGAGACAGAATCATTAAACTCATTTACATTTTCTCAACAATGAGTTGGGGGATTTTGGAAATCGCAAAATAAAGCATTTAGCCCGACTAACTGGATTAAATAGAGACAGAAGTCATGACTTCACTGACGTGTCCTGTTCAGTCCCAACCGGTAAAAAACACTTTCAAAGGCAACGATTAGAGGAGAAGAATATCTTAACATAAACGTCAGCCTTTTGGGATGTATGGAGGAGAGAGTGGGCAGCGGGCAGCTATATTTACAGCTCTGACTAACAGTCAGCAGGAGCTCTCCCTCCACATCTTCTCCATCACTTAGCCTTCATCATTTCTGAATACACTTCACACCAGATCCCTGAGACTAAGTTACATATTGCAGCGTAAAGAGGCTTTAAAACACATTAACTCAATCTCACATGCTGTTTAATGCGTTTACATTTAGACTAGTCTTGAACTGAACTATGTCTGTTTCTGAGAGAATATTCAAATGACTCCAGGACAAAATAAAAGATTAAATAACCCCCTAGGTTTAATTTCAGATGAATGCTGCCTCAGTGGAGGCACAAGCAGCACTTGGACTGTTTCAGTGCAGACCAACAAGTACCAGCAGTGACACAACTGACTGACAGGAGCTGCCCACTCAGTCAATTTGATGAAATGCTTCAGTGCATACACTTCCAAGGGTTTCCAAGAGTTATGCTCACATGTACTGAGTCTTACATGAATAAGTAACTTTATGTGAGGTTACTGTAACAACAGGAGCTAAAGGTAAAGATTGTTGTGTTATCAAGTGAGTTAGGGACATGCAAGTAGAGGCAAGTACCTGTGCTTTCAAATCGAAGCTCCTACAAGTATTAATTCCTTCATTTTAATATTTTATGTTATCACATCCATTGTTAATTCAAGCACATACTCACCGTGACAAATTTGAGGCTCTGCAGAGGCAAAAGAGGTTTGAGGTGGAACCCAAAGCCACTTGGCTAATATTTAGGTTAACATATCTCTCATGAATAAAAACTATGTTTATTCCATGACTAAGATGTGACGTCATTATATTTTAATATTATTATGTTTAACCCTTTAATAACGTCTCTGGATAACTCTGCACCTTCAATATCCATTGTATGCTTGTTCTGCTACTGACAGGCTCAGATTGTTATTAATCACAACCTCATGAAACTTTACAGACCTAGGACTTCAGAGGATGGATGGCTTTCTAGGTACAGCATATTAACAGGGTTTCTCTGCAGTTAAAAGTTGAGGTTCCTGACATCCAACCGCCGAAAAATGCAACTATTGTCGAAAGTTTTTGATACCAAATCACATCATGGATTTTTCTATGGTGTCTGATGTGGTATTTCGGAGGGATTTTTGATCATTATCAATTCTCGAATGGCAAAAATAGGTTAAATCTAGCAAAAATCTGTATGTAACAAATGTAACAACACAAAAATTGCTGCAACAAGAGGAGATATTATTGAATTAGTAATTGCCATCATATGCTCCCATCATAACATGCTAAGCCCTTATACACTCTAAGCCTTTAACATTTGAATAGGTGCCCAAACAAAACACAACATTTATCACAGATTAATAACTAGGAAAACCTTGAAACATAATGCTAAATTGCATCTCAAATTAATGTTCAGCAGGTTTCAGCTTTCAGATGATGTACACTACTTATCTGTGGCATGTACTGTTGAGCTGATATCCAACCCCACCAGAAAAAGACAACAGCAGGGAGGAGTGTAGTGGGAGAGGTTAACTGCTCAATAACATCATTAGCAGGAGACGGGATTGGCTGGTTGAGCCAACAAAGAATTATAGAGATTCCTGCACCTTTTCCCATCTTTATCTTGTTGTTGTGAAATAGCAGCCTCCATTTTAGTGATTCGTAACGTCAAAACCTTTTTATTGAACCTGTTTAAGAACACACATCATGTGACTTCACTGTTATTGTACTTTTGGCTCTCTTTGCAGAGATCTTGTGACGGCAAATCGTCTGAGTTCATTGTGTGCTAGGTGGACAGCAAAAGCCACTTCAGCATAATATGAACAACATAAGTGTGCATCAAAATATTTAACTTTCTTTCCACTATCTCTCATAATAGTGTAAATATGTTACTCTCAGTCTGCACTCTGCGACTAACATTACACCTGTTTTCTTCTTTGTTGCCAGATTCGATATGTCTGATAGGGACAAGTTCTTTGACAGCAAGACCAGGACCTCTATAGTAAGTACTGGTTTTAGTAAATGACTGGTTGGAAGGTGTTAAATTCAGCACAGTGACAGATGTGTATGATTACAGGTTACAGTTATAGGTGTTGTCACCATAGACAGATGTACTACATCTAGAAACAAAGACATTACACCCTGTGCTCCATGTTGGGCACTTTCCTCCAATGAGAGCGCTTACTTTAATTTGACTTGTCAAATTAAACGAAAATGAAAATCGAATACATTCTGTGAATCCGTGTCTGCTGCATTGACGTACACTCCTACACACCTTGCAGTGCTTGACTAATGACAGGGTAATGTGATTGACTTCTCATTACTGGATGGAGCTCCTCAATCAGCGGACGCTGGCTTCCAGCTGAGCCTCAGTTCTCATCAATAGACTTCTGTGTTTTAGATGGAGCTCAGCAGCAGAGGACAGATGAACACAACTGCTGCAATTTCACCTCTGCTGTTATATAACTGAAACCCATTAAGTTAAAAATTAGCTTTTCATTTTTTCTTGTATTGTCAGGTCTATGAGGTGGTGAAGAGGGCGAAAATCATAACAACCAAATACGACATGGGTAAGACTTCTGCCTGTATCTCTAATAAAGGAGAATAATCAATAAGCAATTAATGTGGGTGCTTATTTAATCAGAGTGTGATTACCATCACAGAAGCATGCAGAGTGTGCTGTCGTCTTCTCTCCTAATGGTTGAATTAGCTAGAAATGGATGAATGAGTATTGATTTTATCGACAATCTGAGCTGAAATTAAGTTCCTCCTGACTCGAAACATTTGGGGTTCATGCTACACAGTGTAATGTTGACTTCAGGTGACTGCTGACTGGTGAGATGATTGAGCCAGAAGTAAATTCAACGGTTCATGTCACAAGCTGTGTTTCTATCAAACAATTTGGATACGCATTTTTACAGATTTGCATGAGAAAACTTGATAGAAACACCAAAATTCCATAAAAATGGTTTGAAAATGTGCACACATTTTTTTACGTTCGCTTGAGGTGGTTTTTGTCTTTTTCGAAAATTTGAACTAATGACTGCTCAGCTGTTTCCTCTGACATGAAAGAACAAATATATGTTGCCCAATTGAATCTAATTTGCGCAGATATTTTCTCTCCTTTTTTTATTATTTTTTCTTTCTTGCTCAATCTCTTCTTCTTCTACTGTTTCCTTTCTCACATAATTTCTTCTTCTATTTAGCCTTCAGCAATACATTTCACTGCCATCTTCTGACCAAAGTACATTTATGCAGCTTTGTTTTTTTGCTCGACATTTGCCAGTTGAAGAAAAAATACTCAGGTTTGTAACCGGGGAAGAAAATGCAAAATAACTACCCTGAAATGATTTAAAGCTGGCTATAAAGTAAATATTATGGCTATATTATTGAAATAGTTTATCCGCTCCTTTTATCATTCATGCCAGACAGGCTCAGACACTCTGAGCTGTTTCGCAGGATGCAGTCTGGTGTGTGTGATGCAATATATCTCCATGTGATCTCCTTCTAATGTGATCAGTCCCAGGAACTCTTTCCCATGTCAGTTTATAGCTCATCGTCTGATGAATGCTGGTGAAATGTCATTTAACCAACATTTCATAATCTGGTTGTAAGTTACATAGATATTACAGCACCATGAGTGGAACTGATAGTAGCAAGTTTTCTTTGTTTTAAAGAATTATTCTGGTTTATCAAATTTTTTATAGTTTTGTTTTTGCCATTATTTCTATCAGTTATAAAAATGTTCTACTCACCAAGAGGAGTACAAACATGTCTGAGATCTGCGTACAAGAAAAAATAATGTGCGAGAAGCACGAGATGATCATACAATAAATTATCCCTAATTTATTTGGAGGTGAAAACAAAACAAACTGTAAATTCTCCTGGGTTAAAGTCCAACGTTTAGCAACATTTCAGGTGCAAGTTCTGATAAACTGAATTATCCTTTTAGGTATGTCTTCTGCTTCCTGTAGCTATAACAATCTGTATCTCTGTGTGTGCGTGTGTGTGTGTGTGTGTGTGTGTCTTGGATTATAATCCTATTTAATTTGTTTTTTTACAGGGCTCACTGGTCTGTTAGCCAGAGGTGCCTATACGGCTGCTTATCCTCTGCATGATGTGAGTAGCACCAGCCACCTCTTCCCTACTGATCTGAGCTCAGCTGATAAATTTCCATTTATTCACTGAGAGAATTATTCCAATTCAGTGAGTTTCTAATATGCAAATCACCAACAGCCTGTACTGTATAATTTATGTAACATAATTATAATTCTTATATAGAATTACTCTCAGGATTCTGATTTCGAAGGCCGATAATGTGGTAAATTAAAGTCATTATTCATTATGTGCATGACAAACAAAGTGGAACAAACTGTGTGTGGGTTTTTATGTGTGTACATGTGTTTATGTTACAGGGAGAAGTTGAGGGTGTGAATGCAGAGCCTAGTGACAGGAAGGTAAGAGGTGGAAGTCCATCAGTCAATAAACGGACTCAGATGTCACCACACCAACATTTACACTGATCAATCAGCCAAGAGAAAGAAATTCAACTTTATTTTCAATAAACCATCTCAAAATCCCTTTGTGTGGATATGGCAAAAATGCTGTCCTCTTATTGGTGCGTTTCAGCCAATCACTTGTTTTATCCTGTCCATGGACTTTGAAAGCTGACTTTGGCGCTATTTGCACAGAACTAATTACCTCAGGACCTCTAGTACTGTGTTATGTTTGCAAGGTTGTCTGTGATCTTAATCCTTTGCAAATGTGCCATGTCTGCGATTTGTCAAGTAAAAATACATGTGATAGATGTCATGTGATAATATTATACCTGTGCAAATCGGCACAAAATGAGGAGGCTCGTCTTGCTTCCTAGCATGGAGACCCATTTGCAGAAAGAACAAGCTTAAATCACACACCATTGATGTCATAATGTCAGTAAATTTGAGTAAAATACGGACTTTGCTGATTCTGTGCGAACGACATGGTCAGGTTTCTCAAATAAAGCCTGGATATCTCTGCTTTTACAAAAGTGACAATTAAAATAATAATTCATTTTCACCACAAATTACCTGCAATCAGTACATTATTTAAATCATAGAAAAGGTAATAAAAAACATTTTAAAAAGGCTGAAGATACCCTGGTATGATATGCATGCTTTAAATGAGCATGCGATGGCTTGTCCTCTTCTTCATCCTGAAAACAGCACAACAGTAAAATATCTGAGACTGGTCTCCCCTCAAAAACCACAATGTAAGGCAGGAAAATACAACTCTTATTTAAATTTTGACTGTCCTCCGCCGTCATCTTGCTGACCGAGCAGTAATGATTGACACCAGGAGAACAGGGTTCGTGTCCTGTGTGAACACAAAAGTAACTTTTTACGTAACTTACGCTTTTTACCTAACTTCTGTGGCTCACGTCATCCTCACAACTACTTCACGTCCGGCATTTATGTACATTTATTTACTGTTTAAACTGTCTTTTATAACGCCTTACCAAGAAGAGTTTGCCCTAAACCAGGGTCAGTGGTTTTGTGGCCTAAATCCACAGATTCTGCAGCCTGTACGGCCATGAGCTGCAAAACGCTCATTTTGACAAACGCTCATATGTGTCGTTATGGTTGGCATTGACAAATGTTCTATTATGTTTGAGATCTTTTTGCAATATCTATATGTGACTGGAAGTTGCCGCTCAATGAGTTATACCATTAGAGATATTTTAAAACAATGAGTAACCAAGAATGATGGACTGACACTCTAACATGACAGCCTTTACCTCCTACTGTACAAGAATAAAATTAACCAGGCAAGAAAATAAGCGCTCATGCTGAGTCTGAAGTCATCTCCTCCCCTGCTAACACTCTCCATAATTATACTGTAGGCTGTGTGTCACTAAGGCAACAGCCTAATAATTCCCCCTCTGTTGTTCTCAAGCATCAGAAAAGCTCAGAGCTTTTGAGTGCTTTCACAGCAGCATACTTCAATATACATCACAATGCAACTTATACATGTGCATAGACGTGTTTAAGAAATGGCTTTTCCTTGGCTGTAGAACTGCTGAGTCTGAGTCCCAAGGCTTAGTCTGCTGTGATTTGCCATCTGAACGCTCCTCTGGGCCTTTCTCCTGTGATTAAAAGCCTTCATTTGTTGCTGCTCTGCCTGCGAATGGACTGTGACTGTGTGTGAAAGGCGTTTCACAGTGATTTATGTGCTCTTTGGCTTCTATGAGGAACAGAGCGCAGATATAACCAGCTGTTTGATGATCATTGTAAAGACTGAAACTGTACAGCAGTGATTAGCATATAAATCACAATGGGAAATACGCACATGCACGCAGCCAAGCACACAGATCAGTGTGTTGTGTGTTGAACATTTCTCACATAAAGCATCCTTGGGTTTCTAGAAAAGCACTATATACATTGAAGTAAATAAATGGATGTAAATACACACAACACCCCTCCTCCGCTCCCTCCACTGGCTACCAGTGGCTGCGCGGATACGCTTCAAGACTCTAGCTCTGGCGTACTCTGCTGCTAATGGTTCAGGTCCTACTTACATCCAGGACCTTGTTAAACTCTACACCCCTGCTCGTCCTCTACGCTCTGCATCAGCCAAACAGCTGGCGACTCCCACCCTGCGTGGGTCAACTCGCCTCAAAACCTTTTCCAGACTTTTCTCTGTCCTGGCTCCCAAATGGTGGAACGAGCTCCCCACCGACATCAGGACCTCAGACAGCCTGGACATCTTCCGCCGCAGGCTGAAGACCTATCTCTTCCAACAATACCTCGGCTAAGTCATGGTCACCTAACAGATATATATATAAAAAAAAAAAAAAAGCTCTTATTCTTTTCTCTTCTTTTCATCTTTAACATATAGCACTCCTTAGCAATGACAGTTAGCTCTTAAAGTTATGTACTTACTCGATTCCTGTGGTCTATGTCTAGTACCATCAGGTTGAATGCACTTATTGTAAGTCGCTTTGGACAAAAGCGTCTGCTAAATGCCATGTTATGTAATGTAATGTACCGGAAGTGAAGTAGTTATGAGGGTGACGTGAGCCATAGAAGTTACAAATAAGTTGTTTACTTCTGTTTTCACACAGTACACAAACTGTTCTCTTACATGAAAGTCCACCATTTGTTTGTACCGAAATGTGAGTAGTATTTTGCTGCATGTAAAAACCTTATATTGACATTTTTGAGGGGAGACCAGTATCAGAAAAGCATTTAAAAAAAAAGACAAGTGCAGACTTGGTGAAAGAGATTTGTCATGTTGAATGATTTATAGAACAATTTCTGAATGTCAGACCACAAGTGATTTAGTGTGTAATTTGGATCATCTCCACATCATATCAGTCAACATACCATCCCTTTACTGGCAGTTCCAGCATGCTGCAGCTTATGTTAACTTAATGGATGCTTGGATTGGGTTCAGTACACTCAATTCAGAACCTTGAATTGGATTAGCTTGGTTGTGAGTTCCTGGGGCATCTTTTTTAAAGATTAGTAAGATCCAACTCCATTCCCTCACTGTGAATGACATAATGAGGTATGCCCCCCAAATCAGCCTGAGGTCACACGCAGCTTTGTCTGAGCATCTTCTACTCTCATCCTTTCTTTCTAAAATAACTATTGCAACAACAAACACTTTTATGCACAATTACACAATAATCCTGACTGATGATCCTGAATGATCCTGATATTTTTTCACCTGCCAAAACATTTTTTCTCACCTGTTTTCACAGATGAAAAAAAGTAAGTAGCAAAGATTCTGGCCAAACTTTCTTCCCATATTTCACAATAAATCAGGAATTTAGAAGCACATGTGTATTAAATAATACAAATAATAGCTGCATTGCATTTAGTCGTACCCTGGTATTGCATGTGAGGTCATGGCCAATGTTAATGTCATTACTTTACCTGTGTTTTTTCTGCTATGACATGTCAGAAAGGTCTATACTGGGCTATTAGAAATAGGGCAACACAGTATTTTACAACCCAGATTCCAAAAAAAGTTGGGGCGCTGTGAAACCGTAAATAAAAATATAATGCAATGATTAGCAAATCCTATGGCGCTCCAAATTTGAGGAATTTTGGTTTTATTTTTCATTTAAGATTAAGATTAAGATTAAGATTCCCTTATTTGTCTAACAAATTCAACCTCAGCATTTAACCAATCATTTACACACCAGTGAACACATGCTTAGGAACAGTGGGCAGCACATGTATGTGCCTGGGAGCAGTGGGGGGTTAGATGCTCAAGGGCACTTCAGTCATGACCTGTCAGTCCTGGGATTCAACGCTCTGGTCCGAAGCCCAACTCTCTAACCTCTAGACCACGGACTGCCCTACACAGCATCCAAACTTTTCTGGAAATGGGGTTGTATGATAGTCTGCCCACAACAATGGATTGTTTCTCATTAGAAAGAGCTTGCTGGAGTGGAATGTGGTCTCCATAAAATAAATGCTGATTTGTTGCTCAGCCGGCAGGATTGTTTCTGAATGCATTGATTTCCTGTCAGCCATCATCTCATTTGGAAGTGTGACCAGATAACTGTTGTGGTCTCACTGTGCACCACAAACTTGGCACTGCTGCCTGAGAAAGCATATGTTCCTATGAATATGCTGCATCTGTTGATTTATATTAGATATGCAAATATGATTGTAAGTGTATTTGCATCTACAGTGTAATTATTGCATCATAGAACTGGTTGTGATACATTTTAATGCATAATATTATAATTCATAAAATAAAAGCCATGTGGTCAAACAATATCTGATGACCACCAAAAACAAGAAAGCACAATTAACCTCACTGTGGCCCAGAAAAAAGCCACATCTCTCAGTGGTGAAAATAGCAAAGTGGGAGGTAATTAGAGGGTAGAAGCACTCTTTTCTATAGGAGAATATATATGGATTTATCAAGCCAAACCGGTGAACACAGGAGGAATATTTTATATATCAACAACTGTCTCTAATATAATCGATGAGAATTTACAGTAATGATTGATTCCTGCTTCTCTCCACAGCTGCTGTATGAGGAGTGGGCCAGCTACAGTGTCTTCTACAAGTACCAGCCTATAGGACTCATCAGGTCAGATCAATAGCAGTGCTCTTGTCACACCAGCAGGTGAAAAACAGATGCTGTGCAGACCTCATATGTCTGTCATGGCCGATGCTCTCACAGCAGCATTCACTGACTTCACCAGCCTGCAGGCAAAAAGACAGCCGAGGACTCTCACAAGCAGATTGATGCTCCACTGAAGCATGAGGCTTTTTCTACAGCAACAATAGTCATGTGCTGTGCTGAATGTGGTCCAGGAAAGAGACTGTGAATATGAGCTCAATCTGATGTAGTGTCTTATCAAACACACTGCTCAGGGACGGCAGAACTGATGCTCCTCAAATCATCATGTCAGTGTCTTCATTGATATTATAATGATGTTGTGTGCAGGATTGCTGCAGAAAGTGAGTTGGTTGAGGAAGTGAGAGGTTGATGGAAAAATGATTTACTGCACCCACCAACAGCAAGAAGGGGCAAATCTTAAAGAATGTGGCTTTAACCCTCTCAGCCCCAAGCAGTTTCAGAGCATTTGTTCCTGTTCCATTAACTCACTGTGGCCTTGATTTTCACAGCAGTATATAAGTCCTGCACCTCTTTGGAAACAACAAAATCATGGCTAACTAAACAATTGCACATGCAGTATAAAACAGTTATAATGCCAAAACTCAATAAATGAAGGAGCTGAGTAATCTACAAATCCATATATACAGCATTTTTCCAAGTGCCCACAAGTGTCACCAACACTGTCCTCCTTCTCTGCTCTGTGTAAACTTTACTTTATTATAATTCAGTCAAAGATTCCCTGACTTTTTACTATGTGACAGATCATGGCTTCCTTGTTACATTGAGGAGCACAGTCAGTGTCAATGTTTAAGACATGCTTTAGTGATTTAATGGAATATCACTATTTTTAACTATAATTTGGTTACAGCTAACATATGTGTTCATCACATGAGTCAAGAAGGTAAAAATCCTGCATAAGGTCCCTTTTTTTACAGTCTCTATATTGTTTAAATTTGGCGTTTTTTATAGAGAAGATGCTTTTCAAACCCACCGGTGGGTTTTGGGATTCAGATGGATAGATAACATTATCTGATCATTTTGACCTCACTTGTTAAGGGTATGGTATTATGATAGTATGGTATCACAGTAAGTCTGACAGTGATGTTGACCTTTGGTATCTCCTACCACAGGAAGTATTTTGGGGAGAAGGTTGGACTCTACTTTGCCTGGTTAGGAGTCTACACACAGATGCTGATCCCTGCAGCCATCGTTGGAGTCATTGTGTTCCTCTATGGCTGTGCCACTGTTGATGATAACATACCAAGGTACACAACACACACACACACACACACACACACACACACACACACACACACTGACAAATATTTCCCCATGCATGTGTTTTTTATCTTCTAACTGACCTTTAAAATATTTTTTGCCTTTTTTAGCCCAAAACCAAAAAATCTTCTTCTTTGTCTCTTTATCCAGAAGCTGCTCTTAATTTCTGTTTAATAATTTTGCAGTTGCACAAATCACAAATCTCCTTACATCAATGTGTATTTTCATCACTGAGGTACATTTCAAACTGTGTCATGCAAAGTGAAGTGGTAGCACTGACTCGCTATACTGATCGAGAAGAATACAGAGTTGTTAATGTGATCTTAGATCTATTCTTTATCTCTAATCTTTTAAAGGGACAGCTGCTTGTGTTGCTCAAAACAACAACAAAAACACATTTACAATTCTCAACAGCAATGTATTTTTCCCGGTATGACTACTACTACTTGACTACTCAAGATAATCCACACACCTTGTTGTGAGCAGTGTGATGTAGGGACTAAACTACAATAGAAAAAGATAGTTCCTCCATGAAACTGCTGACAACAAGTTGGGCTTGTTAAGAATGTTTTGCTGGTGGTATGAAGCTCAATTATAAACAGCAGGCTTAGACCACACCCGTAGAAACACACACTAAAGTTTTCAGTATATTGCAACACCAAGTCATTAGAGACTTTACATGAAGAGAGAATATCAATTAGTGTTTGGCAACATGATAATACAGTATATTTCATAAGGCAATAGAAGCAGTAGCGTCATGGTGATAGGCCCCGGTGCAAATATTTTTTTGTCAGCCCACCCCCGCCCTAAACACAAGCGCACACAAACAAGCGCTTGGACAAACACATGCACAGACACTCGAGAGAACTGCTATTGTCACCATCAGGGGCTACAGTGGGCCATGATGTGTCATGACAGATATCAAGGGGATTGGACAAATTTTAATTTCCTCCTCCCATACCAGCCACTCACTTTTTCTTCCTTCATGAGCCCTGATGGCGTCTGGGCCCCCCGGTGCAGCTGCACCGGTTTCAACATCGATATTTAAGCCACTGAATAGAAGCTGTATTTACTGTGGCAGATCTGGCTTTAATACTATATCTCTGGGGGTGTTGGGCCATAATGCAAAACAGTGTCGCTTTTGAGTGTCAACAACTTTCACACCACACCAAAGCACGTGTCTACATTGGTTCCGTCTCATCTGCAAATTTAAACATGTCTGGCAGAAGAGGAACAGCCAAACTTTCTGTGCAGTGTGTGGCAGTAAATTTACAGTGTAGGTTACAGTTTTCCCATGAAAAACACTGAAGCTCCTCAAAACCAAAGACGTTCCTGTCTTGTGAGCAGAGTGTGCTGTTTTCTGTGCAGACAACATACTTTAGGTTGCAATATCTAGATAAAGATAAGATATTTACAGCATAAATAAACGTTCCAAGTCGTGTCATGAGACCTAAGCCTGCACAGAGCTGGTGCAGACAGCTGTATGGAGTATAATGAAAGCAACTGCTGTGTGAGACGTGCAAGTGAAAATACTGGCAGTCGAACAGTGGGTCAGGAAACTAAACTACATATGTCACTGTCACTGTCAGTTATAGAGACAGAGCGCAATCATCGCTCTCTGTTAACTTTGTATTGAATGAAGGAGCCTCCTTGACAATTTAATCAGTCAGCAAAAAATGCTGAAAGCTAAAAGCTGCTGTGTGGTGAAATGTAATACCAAGTTAAAGATACAGAACTAAGTTTCTAAAATCTGACAAACCGAAAAACTTAACTTTTTAGAGGACAAAAGTGGATATTAGCTAAAATTAGCTTGCTAACAAACATTAGCTTGCTAACAGCCAGCAGTGGACATTTTGAAGTGCAGAGATCTCAGCTTTTGCCTGAGAATGATTATATGCTGATCTTCCTGAAAAACAAAACATGTAAATTCCAAACTAGGAAAGTAGATGCAAGCCTTAGTTTGTTTATTTGAAGAGATGTATATATTTGTATTATTAATTTAGTTATTTTGATGTGAGATTTGTTTTTAAAATCTACATTAATTTTTTTTTTGCTATTTCACACAAAATATAATTTAATTTACAATTTTAAGAGAACATTACACAGTTTACGCTACCACAGAGATATAAAAAGGGATTCTCTATAATTTGTTAAAAATAAGAGTAAATATATTTAGTAGTTTTTATATATATTTATTTAAATATATATTCATTGCATAGTTTGCAAATAATTGCATGTGTTTTGCATTTACACCCTAACTCACAATTGTTGTGTTTTTTGTCTGAGAAATAATTAAGGTTTTTCAAAAAAAATTCTGTCATAATTTGTCTGCAAGCTCATTCTGTAAAATAAAATACCCTGAGAAAATTGTATCCTTAACATAAAAAGTGGTAACAGGAATGTATTCGCTGGGGTATTGCTCATTCCCAACATCATATACTGTATGTGTGATGTGTTTTCTACCCATCATCTGCAGCCTCACATGTTTTGTTTGTTCATCCTTAAACTTCTTAAATTACCAATAAGCCTATAATTTATAACAAAAATATATAATTCACAAAAGGCAACTGGGAACTTTCTCTGTGGACATTCAGTGTTCTTCCACAGTCCACAGACATGCAGGTCAGGTGAACTGTCCTGAATGTGTGAGTGTCTGTCTCTGTGTGTCAGTGAATGGTGATTGGCTGTCCTGGGGTACTGTTCTCACCCAATGTCAGCTGTTCAGACAGATAAGCATCTGTGAACATGTTTGCCTGTTGGTGTGTCATGACAAAAAAAATGTGAATCCCTTCTAGACAGACAACTTGTAGAAGCACTTTTTTTTTTTTGCTATGTAACTTGAATCTAAATTCCCTTCTAATCCCTCTCCACCTTCTTCCACCTCTCTGAACAATTAATCTCTTCTCTCTCTGTCCCCTGTTTTGTCAGCATGGAGATTTGTGATCCAAGGAACAACATCACCATGTGTCCGCTGTGTGACCACGCCTGCAGTTACTGGAAGCTGGTGTCAGCGTGTGGAACAGCCCGAGCCAGCCACCTGTTTGATAACCCAGCCACCGTCTTCTTCTCCATCTTCATGGCCCTCTGGGGTAAAAACACATTCACATCCAATCATACAAACAATCTAAGAGTCCAATAAAACCAAGTTGACAAGTAGAACATTACAAACACAGGCTGTGCAGCTTAGCATTGCTATTTATTGGTTGATACCATTTCATTTATTCAGCACAGAAAACATGAATACTGCACCTTAGGCACACAATGAATTTACAATAGGAATCCACTAAGGTAACTCTCAAATAAACAGATCTGGTTCTTTTCTGATGGTCTGCCAAACCATGCTGCCATCTGTTAGCAGCAGCAGGGCTTCAGATCAAGGGGGTGTTATGTGTTTAGATGAAGCTAGTGTCTGACAGAGTCCCAGCACGGCTACCATCTGGGTTCACACACTGTAGACCTGAAGAGGAAGAATACATGTGTACATATGGGAAGTACTATCATGCTGCAATTTGTTGCATTTTTGTGACTTATGCCATGAAAACCTGATTTATCTTTCCATTGTTGTCCAGAGACACAACATTGCACTGACTGACATGTTCCTTCAGTACCATGAACACATTCACTGTAATATCTTTTCCCCAAAATACCTACTACAGAGCCAAGTGAGGATGAATCTGCAGTGACTGAGCCTTTTTAAAAATGAAGCAAATACATTTGATCAGCTTTGAAAGATTTACATCTTTAATAGGAACCAACAGGCTGGGGACTGGGAGCCACAGAGTAGTGAAGAATGAATAATGCAGTACTGGAATGGATGTGGTTGGCAAAAAGTAAAATAAAAAGTAGAGTGTTATCACTTGTATTGTAAATGTATTGCACACACCACAAGCATCTAGCTAAGTATATAGTGAGGTTAATGTTCAACTGGTGTCAGTCATATTAAACATAAGTCAATTAACCATTAGAGTCTAAAACAATGAAGGAACTCTACATAGCTGTCCACAAGTGGCCATACTGCACATATGTACAGAAATTACACACAGTCATTGAATAAGCTTGTGTTTGAGCCTGTGTTTAGTATGCTGTGTTTGCTTGGTTACATAGCGGTTCTCTTCATGGAGCACTGGAAGAGACGACAGATGCGACTCAACTATACCTGGGACCTAACAGGCTTCGGAGAGGAGGAGGAGGTGAGATAACACCACAAAGAGTGTATGGTTGAAAACAGCAGTTGGACATTAAGTTATTCACTTCCTTGCCAAGGGTTGGATGTGAAGATCGATGTCAATCTCTGCACTGCCCATGTCCAAAAAATGTTTCCATGGGAAATCCTGAAAAAAAATTCACACTCTCCCTGCAGTTTAGAAAGGTTAGATTTTGGCTTACTATGCAGAATGATGTGGCCTTCTTGGTAGCAACAGAATGGAGCTAGGCTTTTGGAGCTTGTTGTTGGATATTTAATCTAACAATCCTGCTTAACTAGTTGGCATTCTGTATCCATGCAGCTGTTACATGAACATGGCACGGAGAGTGTGAATTGGAAGTGGGCTTTGTAGCTGTGGGTGTTTGTCTCAGGATAATGGGCTGTCAGACAAAATGGGCTTTCAGTCCACTGGGACCTTTTTCAGACTATTGGTGTTTTCAGAATAATGGGCCACCAGAACAATGGCTTGGCACCAAATAGCTACAGCCTCAGGCCAGTTAGCTTAGCATAAAAACTGGAAGCAGCAGTTAGCTTCCTGATTTACAAATGTAACAGAATTCACCTCATGTACCAACACCTAAAGCTAACATGTTATATCTTGTTTGTTCAGTATGTACAAAAACTGAAATAAAATGATCATAAGTTGTGGTTTCTTAGGGCGTTATATACCATAGCTGTTATTTTGCCTTTTTGCGTTGTAATTAAGACACTTAATAGAAAGTCAATAAAGTCACTTAGCTCTATGTGAGCCATAATGTAATGTATAATATATAAGTATGTGTTACCAAATATAAAAGCCAATAATCTTAAAAGGTGCCACATAAATGTGATTTTAGTACATTAACTACAAATCATTTTAACATTTTTTCACCCTCCCAGTAAAACCACTGATTTTCATTCACTTCAGTTGCCATGAAAAACAACTTGAGACTTGAAGGCAAGTAATCCATCAGGTGTGCTGATTGTTGTAAAAGGAGCATTATTGTTGGGCAGTGTATTCCCTTCACATAAATGTACAAGTGGACATTCAAGTGCATTACCATGTACCATGTAAAACCTGGCTAAGGTGTTGGGATAAGCACGGCAACATTCTCTAACATTCTAAGCTTTAAAAATTCAGTTATTTGTCCCATTAACAGCGGAGGGAAGCAAAAGACTGCTGCGATGAGAAATCAGAAAACAATCTGCAGCTTAAATCATTTAATTCTGGGTTTATGAATTAAAAAGCAATAGGCCCCTTCATAGTGCACTCCCGCAAATGTCCTGCTATATTGCCAGAAAGATCTGTGCTGTGCTTTTCGCCTTAGGGCATTCATAGTGATCCCGCAAAGGCGTGATATTTGTGCCCTTTCATAGTGCAGTCCGGCGTCGTGGAATGAGGTGGGTGGATAGTGGGAGGAGACGATAGTGGGAGGAAACGATAGTGACGTGCAACAGAGCAGCAGCAGTGCTGCACAGTAGCACAGTGCTAACAAATCAAATCAAAATTACTTTATTTATCCCTGAGGGGAAATTCAGTTCGTCTGTTTACTCTTGAAGAATGAGAGAGCCTGATGGCTGTAGGAGAGAAGGATGTTTTGTATCTCTCCGTCCTGCAACAGAGAGAGAGGAGCCGTCCACTGCTGTTTTTCTGGTCCATAAAGGTTTAGTGTAGCGGATGATCTGGGTATTTCAACATGGCCTTGAACATCTTGACAGTGCATCTCTCCACCACCTCCTCCAGTGTGTCCAAACTGGCTCCCACCATAGAACCAGCTCTTTAGACCAGTCTGTCCAACCGCCTTGCATCTCTGTGTGTGATGCTGCCTCCCCAGCAGACTGCAGCATAAAATAACACACTACCACCACAGCCTGATAAAACATCTGCAGCATCTTACTACAGATGTCCAGAGATCTGAGCTTCCTTAAGAAAAAGAGGCGGCTCTGCCCCTTTTTGTAGAGAGCGTCTGTGTTTACGGACCAGTTCAACTTATTATCTAGGTATACACCTAGATACTTATAACTTGGCACCACCTCGATGTCCTCCCCACAGGTATTCACTGGCTGAAGAGGGGGCTTGAACCTTTTGAAATCTATGATCATTTCCTTAGTCTTCGAGGTGTTCAGTAGGAGATAGTTCTTGTGACTCCAGTCACTGAATGCTTTTATCAGATCACTATTTTCAGATTCCTGTCCATTCCTGATACATGCCACAATAGCAGTGTCGTCCGAGTACCTCTGGATGTGGTAGGACTCAGAGTTGTATTTGAAGTCTGTTGTGTACAGTGTGAACAGGAATGGAGCCAGAACAGTGCCTTGTGGAGCCCCTGTGCTGCTCATTAATGTCCCAGAAACACAGTTCCCCAACCTGACATACTGTGGTCGTCCTGTCAGGTAATCTGTGATCCAGAAGATAAAGGAAAGATCCACTCCCATCTCTGTGTTTTTAAGTATGTTGGGTTGGATGGTATTGAATGCGCTTGAAAAATCAAAGAACATGATTCTCACGTAAGCACCAGTTTCCTCCAGATGAGCAAGGGCATCGTGAAGCATGTAGAGGACAGCATCGTTCGTGTTGTTTGTATGCAAACTGCAGGGGGTTGAGTTTTTTGTTAACAATAACAATGTTGAACTCAGTGGGAGGCATGTTTCAGATGATATTCACGTATTTTAGGCCTTGCCGGCATGGTTGATTCAAAGTGATCCCGCTTCCAACAGTCCCACCAATTTTACCACCTCTGTTACTACCTCTGAAGGCACTTTCGAGACGTTACAGAGGCGTAAATATCACAGCTTAAACGGCAGTATGAAATGGCCTAATGGTGACACATTGCTCTCAACTAACAACAAAGCTTTTAAGATTTGGTACCACTCAGATTTGTGCAGCTGACTGGCTTCCCCTCCATATAGTACCGGTAGTCATGGCTCATGAATATTTTGGGCCCTCTGTCATTCCAAAAATTAATTTTCAGAAATCAAGTTGAATAGTTCAAACTGGTGTTCAGAACATCTGCTGGGGAGCCTTGAGTTTTCACATTGAGGGTGTTGTGCAAAGAAAAAATAGAACTGGGACAAACACTTTTGGAAGTCCAGTCTCTTTATCTCCAGCATCTCCAAATGTAATTTCTGATTTTTCAAACTGAGCCATCGATTTGGATGGAACAATCTTTGACATTTTATTAATACGTGAAGAATACAGATGGTTTTCTACTGCACTTAACTCAAAAGTCACACAGTAATAAGGATGACATTAAGGTCAGGATCTGCATGTCAATGTACCTCCTCTGTGTTTTGTGTGTTTTCCGTAGTGAGTCAGCCACCAGCAAAAATGTTCCCACACAAACATCACAGCTTAGACATCACAATCTTTGTGATTGTGGTGTACCACTACCTTATTTTATGAAAGATGTTCTGTCTTGCTGAAATAGTGACATGAAGTGTTTTAACTCTGCGTTAACTGATATGTTCTCCTTCTGTGTTTATGTGTGTGTCGTATTTCACAGGAGGAACACAAGGTTTGGATCCAACTTTAACTTACCTTTTTTCTTTTTGACTTATTGTTTTAGATCCATAAGATCTGCAGCCGCTAACACTAACCTTTTCTCCCTCAAGGTGTCTAACAGTCTGCCTCAGGTCTTTTCTATTGACAACCCTTTATCTCCTTGCTCCTGTGTAATGTTATTTTTCTTTAGCTTTTCTCTTTCTCTCTGAGGTTCATCCTGGTGCTGGTCATCCCTGTGGCCTCTTGTTAGTGTGGCCTCTCAACACAATACTGTTCCTGTTGTTTGTGCCTAGACAGCAGCAGAGATGACAGGATAGTTTGTTGACTCATAGCCCTTGTCTCTGTCCTCTTTGCTCCAATTCTTTTCCTTTCCTCTTTTAAAAAAAAAAACATTTCCCATTACACAAAAACAACTGTGCCCTCAATACCCATAAGACAAGCAGCACACAGAGTCCCAAAATAATGTAGTAATATACCTTTAAACAGGCAGTATGCAATTCTGGAGTCAGATTTTCATATACTAAAGTGTTGGGTTGGTACGAGTGCCACAACATCAAGCCAAAGCAAAAGTACCACCTGGGAATGAGACTTAATTGTCTGTGTTCCGTTAAGGTCAAATAGAATAATTGGTGCAAAAAAGGGTACCTTTTTTTAAACGTTGTAAAATAAACAAATGGTCATCCTGGGGGGCCAATTAACTTTGAGCATGTTCTAGCACTTTACATGCAAATGGCATGATATGATTAATACAGCGGGTATAAGTATTTGTGTGAGCGCAATTCCAATATTGTTAAATAGTGATCCAGTGAAAGAAGTGGCAATCAAAGAGGACCCTTTGTCCGGTTTTCTCCTAACCTTTAATAAACTGATAGAGACCCACATTGTAGTGTTCTGTAGGACCATGTAGTGCCTTTTGTTATCAAACCCATCTGAGCCCCACATAGTTTACACAGTTCCAGCCCTCCCAGCTCACTTTTAGCCTTTATCAGGCCCACATGGAGGCGCTGGCTGGGAAGACAGTGAAATGTCAAACCCATAAATTTCTTCTGAATAGTTGAACATACCTTTCTCCAAAATCCATACAACCTTGAACAGGACCAAAAGAGATCAAGTATGAGCTGGTTCTAATTTTTTTCACATAATGTTGAATCAGTGCAACAAGTTCACTCTTTTATCTCTCTCTCTCTCTCTCTCTCTCTCTCTCTCCCTCTCTCTCTCTGTCTATCCATCTCTCTCTCTCTCTCTATATATATATATATATATATATATAGAGAGAGAGAGAGAGAGAGAGAGAGAGAGAGACAGACAGACAGACAGACAGACAGATCAAAACCAGTGCTAGAAGGGCAGTGAATATTGGACTTAGATTTGTCAGGTGGCCAAACATGACTACAAATAATTTCTCTCTGTGTGCTAGTTTGACATGGGGCCCTGCAGCCCTAAAGTGACTTCCCGCGTTTTCCTTTGTAGATGCAGCATCTCTTCATTCCTCTGGGTTTACTGCAGACTGTATTACTGTTACTGTTAATTGGCTGCACATGCACTCACTTGTGACTACATATTACATGAACATAAAGTGCTAGATTCCTCACCATGAAATGAGTTATAAGCATGCATTGTTGCTAGATGAATATCAGACTCTGTCTGTCCACTCTAGTCACACATGCAGGAATAGGTTTGAACAGCCTGGCATGAAGACTGGAAGCAAGAGATAGATGTTTGCCTAGCTGTTAGCCTGAACATTTTTAAAGCCATACCACCTGTAAAACCCACAAAACTACACTCTAGTTTGACTTTACATGAGTTAAAAGGTGACTCTCATATTATTGTTCTATTCCAACACACATTCAAAATTACAGTTAAATGTTAGTGTTATGTTCTCTGCTTAATCCTTTCATGGTGGGCAGATGTATTTCTTTGTTTTCTTGTCCAGAACTCTAATCTAAATACACAATTTGCTATATACTTTTTGTCTCCATTCTGAAATACCAGAATTAACTTTTATACTGCTTATTGTCTTGTAAACTCACTGCTTACTAACATTACAGGTATCACGTATCTGTAACTGTAACATCTAAAATAATTTTTCCTTCCAGGACCACAATCGAGCAGAGTACGACATCCGGGTCATGGAAAAGGAAATGAAAAAAGAACATCCAAATCCAGAGGTAAAACTGATTTTATTTGCGTGTTTCAAGCATTTCTGCACAGGCACGTGAACGGTCTTACACAAGTATTACACATCGTGCTTTAGTCATCAGGTAATCAAGACTTTGGAAGGCCCTGTCTAAGAGTATTAGGTGTCTTTGTAACAGTATTTCATGTCAGGCTTTTATTGTTATATTAAAACAACATAGAAAAAGTATTTTATTATTGAGTCTAGATCACCCCCTAATTGTAATCTTACCATTGCTGTCTGTGATTGCGTGTTCATTTTATACATTTCACCTCTTTTAATAATTCATTTTTATCCTGCTACCTAGTGAACTCTGACCCACATTTTATATTAATGTGATACTTAATTGGCGTACAACATTATATATATTTACTGTATATATACTATACAATGTTCATTGCTACTCTTAGCCTTTTGACTTTTGTCTTGTACCAAGGTCACATCTTTCTTTTTATCACATACACAAGTACACAAGAGAACAGACACACACGCACACACACACACACACACACACACACACACACACACACACAAGCATGCACACACACAGAGCCTGAGCTTTCTGACCTAATTCTCAGTAGACTTAAATGTGGCATGAGGGCTCTAGGCAGAATTAGCTGTGCTCCACTGCAGCCACATAGTGTGTGTGAATGTTTATGGTGTGTGTGCTGTGTGCATCTTTGTGCCTGCAGCATTAAGAGATGCTACTGACAGAAAGACATGACACAGAGGTCCAAACAGCTGGAGAGGCATTTAATGTTTCAGACGTGCTGTGTACTTTTTGTCCTCTGCATAACTGCGTGTGTGTGTGTGTGTTTTTAGGGTGAGAAGCTGACCTGTACAGACAGAATGCCAGCTTACATGACTACTGTGGTGATGATGTGCTTCATGGTGAGTATCAACAGTCTACCTGTGGTATTACATCACCAGGCTTTGTATTACTAACACATTTGACATTTGAAGCAATGCTAATGATTTTGGTTACCCTGAACGACACCACAGTAGTAGAGTTGTAGTTGAAATGTTGCCTGTGACGGGAAGGGAAGGGAAAATTAGACAGCATAAAATCCACATAGGTTTTTGGAATGGAAAGAACATCATACTACCTGACAGCTAACCTTTTGCCAAATATTTCATGCATTTATTCCCCATTACATTCTATGAAGATAAGATTCTAAGCCAACTTTTGGCTTTCTGGTAATTGTTCTTTCTGCAAGCCAGAACTAAAATTGTACAACCCCAATTCCAATAGTTGTTATGCTGTATAAAACAAGACTGGTCTCCCCTCAAAAACGACAATATAGGGCGTTTGTACATGCAGTAAAATACGATGCATATTTACATTTTAGACTGTCCTATGCCGCCATCTTGCTGATGTAGTAGTAATGATTGACGGCGAAGCAGAGTTTAAATGGTGGATGTCACACTCGGGACAGGAGAGAGGGGAGGTGGATGGGTCGAACTGTGTTTTCACACAGGACATGAACTTATGTTTCTAACGTAACCTACGTAACTTACGTAACTTACGTAACTTACGTAACCTACGTGGCGCATTTATTTATTGTTTAAACTGTCTTCTTTAACGCCTTACCAGGAAGTTTACAGTATAAAAACGTGTGTTCCTCTGTCATTTAGGTTGGAGATCTTGTTTGACCGTTAATCATTATATTATATAATAATTTTTGATGTATATTCAATTGAAAACTGTACAAAGAGAATGTATTTCATGTTTAAGCTGATATACCGGTACTTATTTTGAATTTGATGCCTTCAACACATTTCAAAATTTTGGGACAGGAGCATGTTTACCACAGTGTTACATCACCTTTCTTTTAACGAAAATCAGTGTTTAGGAACTGAGGACACAATTTGTTGAAGTTGAATATGAAATTCTTCCCCCTTCATTCTTTATATATGACTTCAGTTGCTCAACAGTCCGAGGTCTTGGTTGTGGTATTTTACGTTTCATATTGCACCACAGATTTTCAATGGAAGACAACCAGTTAGTCTGGTACCTGCATGTCACCAGCCTTTACTGGATGTTGCTTCTTTGCATGCTACAGTCTTAATTTGTATGTGGAGATGCAGCAATAAACTGTGTTTATTGACAACAGTTTTCTGTGTTCCCGAGCCCATTATACAATCATGTAGTGCTGCCTGAGGGGTCAGAGGTCATGGGCATCTAATGCTGGTTTTCAGCCATGCCTCTTACATGCAGTGATTTCTCTTGATTCTATGAATCTTTTAATAATGTTATGAACTGTAGATAGTGAAATCCCTGAATTCCTTGTAGTTAAACGTTAAGAGACATTGTTCTTAAACTGCTGGATTATTTGCCCATGCAAACCCATATAAATGTCTCTAAAACCTGAGCCCAGATTTGAAACCCAATTGGGACTTGAACCAGATTCATCTGTAAGCCACCATTAGGTATGTCATTGCTAGTAATTTAAATTATTGGGAAGTTTGAGAAGTTCCCCTGTTGCAGGTTTTTGCTTTATTTCATTCATCGATGGCTGTTATCTTCTTTTCGCGCCGCCCACTTATACATGACACACATGAGCACAGACCATGGGAACAGCCAACAAGAAAGAAATTAGAGACTAATTACTAACCCAAACCGAATCTGAACAAAGCCAAAGATATTAATTACAAACTGGTCCAAACTCACATTTGTCAGGACTTGTTGGGTTAGGGTTGGAATGCAGGAAGCTATTGTGTCACAGCAGTTGTTGCTAGGTGCATTCAGATAGTAAATACTGGTGGGTAATGGAGCATGCCAGAAAAGCCGCCCTTATTATTTTTTATTGTTTACAACACTTGTAAACATGTGGCATGTTTCAACAGAACGTGTGTGGTGCTAACTACCTCTCCAAGTGAGAAAAAAGACCAAGTTGAAGTTCCTTTTAGTTCATCATCAAGCACCAGAATACACTGCCTAGGTACAGCGGAGGAGAACTTTGTCAATTTCAAGGCTGCTGAAAAAAGGTGTCCGTCAGTGTGTAAGATCATTTAATTTAAATGTTCCAGTCCATACGTTCCCAGGCACGAGCATGCTGCCATGTCTACTTTTTAACCTTAAAATGATACAATCTATACTTGTTTGTATTCAAATTCCAATGCCTTTACTGTCTGACAACTCCCAGATTTTAATGTTCATTATTCTGGTTTGAAGCAGTTGTTACATGGAGACTCTGTTCTGAACAAAAGGTCAGACTGTGGCTTCTCTTAGTAAAGCAGAACTCTTATATTATGTGTAACATAAATTATACCATCTGTAGCATAAAATATACTACACATGTCTCCTGGACATTGTTAAAATACATTAGAATGCAGTTCTTTTAGACCTTTGGTGCTAATTCGTGTCAATTTTTCATAAGAATTACAGGGTGAATGTTTTGGAAATGTATCTGGCAAAACCAAAATAGCGAGTATCCAATAGGCTTTTCAATGTGTGTCACCTGCAGTGAAATGATCAGCAGATTGTCAGATTGTTTGTTCTTCTCCTCTCTGCTTTTAGATCCTTGTGACATTCGCCATAGTCTTCGGGGTCATCTTGTACCGGATCAGCATTAAGGCAGCACTGCACATAAGCACCTACCCTGCAGCACGGTCGAACATCAGAGCTGTTGTCAAAACCACTGCCGCCATCATCAACCTCATTGTCATCATCATCTTAGATGAAATCTATGGTAACGTTGCCCGTTGGCTGACCATAAAGGGTGAGTCACATTTCACTGTTAACCCCTTAACCCTCCTGTTGTGTTCTGAGCAAAAATGGTCAATTTCAATTTTCTTCTGTCATAAATATGCTATATTTCATCTGCCTTAACAAAGGGTTCACTTTTTTTCTGAACACTAAGACTTTGAACATGTATAATTAGTGATGAACATTTCAATAGATTTTTAATGGTAAAAAAAATGACATATGTACACATATAAACATACAAGTAAGTTTTAGTCTAGTATTATCTTATAATGATACTTAAATATATATTTCAATAGTGTAAAACTTGTAACAATGACTCAAAATGAAGTGGGTTAAAATTATAACCAGGCATCTAAGTAAAAACCATCAATGCCACGTTTTTCAGTTTGTTGAAAGTCTTTTCTTTTTATAATAATAAAATGATACTTGATAGATTTCTAAATATGTGAGATAATTATGTCACACGTTTCTTTTTCAGAGGTTCCAAAGACAGAGAAGAGCTTTGAAGAGAGACTCATCTTCAAAACATTTATCTTGAAGTTTGTCAATGCATTCACACCCATCGTCTATTTGGCCTTCTTCAGGGGCAGGTAAGACAATCAGTTGTTACTGTTCCTTTTTTTATATATATAGGAATATGTATATATATATATATATATATATATATATATATATATATATATATGTATTTTTTTTATTTTTTATTTTTTTTTATTTTATGTGAAATCACACTGATAAACTTCTGTTGGGTCCTTAGTAATTAAAAAATTGGCATCTGTTACCACTCTGCAAAATAATAGACATGTTTACCTAAAACACTGTACCTTGGATAGGTTTGTTCTGTGGACATGATCATCCTGTATACTTGCTGACCTCATCTAACGTATATCTGATGATTGTGTTTTGTTTACAGGCTTGTTGGGCGGCCTGGAAAATACTTGTATGTTGTTGGATCATACAGAATGGAAGAGGTAATTCACACTGAACAGGCCAAAGACTAAAAAGAACTGTGTTAATCCATGTCACAGTCGTTTCCCACTTTCTTTCCCTGTCGGTGGCACTCAGCCCCAAGTCCACATGGACATATTGCATTTATTAGGGATTATTTTCAGTAGTGAATTAGTCCACATTTGGTGTAGTATAGTGTTATGTAGTGAGGCTGTTGTGACTTTGGGCAGCAGGATGGTCTGTGTGTGGGATTGAGGGAAAATAAACTACAGTGTGTGTTCATGGGCATGACGGAGCATGTCACCAGTGCAACAGTGTGGCTCAATGAAGTGTTTTCTTAATAGTTTTTGAACAATGGAGATATTTTGAACAGTAGAAGAAGATGTATCAGGCTTTGATACACACATTATATTTGTTAGAAGACAGCATAGACTAAGAAACATAGTCCCCTTGACACCACCCATATGTTTCTAAAGAGCCATCTTGAAGCCTTGACCCTCTTGGGGCAAAAACGAGCTGAGACAGGCTGAATGAAGGTTGCAGCAATTAATTATGCAACCTTAAACCTTGATATAATTTAAACAGGTGAGTTATATAAAAATTCACCCCTTGTACACTTGTCATGAAGAGGACAATTAGCGATAGAGACCAAATCTTTTCTTTTTTCCAGGCTGTAAAATGATTATTTTCTGCTGTAAAGTTGTGCTATTTAACACTGGGGTCCATGGGAATTGACTCACTTTGGAGCCAGCCTCAAGTGGCCTGGAACTACAGTTTTGGGCACTTTGGTTTTGGCCTCATTTTTCAGCTCTTGGTAGATACATTGATAGTTGGTCTGCACATGGGCTATATAACATTTAGAAAAAACTGAACGTCACCATAGTTATCCTTCAAAGACACGATCAGATAGAAAAGCATTTTCGAACATGACAGGAAACACGTTGCTCTCTCACTCACACAAATCACTCAGTGGTCGAACTGATCAGGGATCAGATGTATGTACATATTTGTATTATTTTCTACCTGTTTATTTAATGAGACAGAGAACACATTTCTGTGAAAGAGTAGTTGGCATTATCACAAGAAGAGATGAGACAGGCCATAGATGTCTTAAAAACATCAGACGGTGAGTGGATTTTAACACGCACTGCTTAGTTTCACAATGGGAGGAGTAAAGTGTGAGTGTGTGTGTGTGTGTGTGTGTGTGTGTGTGTGTGTGTGTGTTGGAGAGACGGATGCATCAGATTTCAACAATCAGATTTCAATCCATCATGAATGCTTCTGAGATGCATTTGCACTTAGCTTCTTAGAGCTGAGACAGCTATCTGATCTGCCCAGGAGGCATGAAGGGACTCAGTGTGCAGAGACAATTGTCAGTAGAGTTTTATTTGGCCTTTTACTTATTTTGAGAGCTGATGCATATGGGTATTTTTTTTTCATAAATGTTAAAGAAGGTGCTTTTAATTCAATTATTTTTTCTTTTGCACCACACAGACACAGATGATAAATAAAGTGTTTGTATGATTTTCATATTGACAAGCATGGACCTTTTGCCTGAATTCTTACATAAAGTGGCTGTGGTCTGTTTCTCTTGCTTGCACTCTCCACTCCCCACTATGAACTCTTTAAACTCCTCTGCCTCAATGTGACTTCACTTTCTGACACTTTCTCTGTCTCCAGTGTGCCCATGCAGGCTGCCTCATGGAGCTGTGTATCCAGTTGTGCATCACTATGCTGGGCAAGCAGCTCATCCAGAACAACCTGTTTGAGATCGGCATACCGTGAGTACAGAACACGTGCAGCACCCTCCCTCAGACCTTCCCATGACGCTAACGCACAGGACACAAGCTGAGCACAGATCACAATACGTGGGTTCTGCAAGCCTCAGAACACATTATGCACACCCACTCAGGTGTACTTCCGCCTGAGATGAATCATTTAAATGCCTGTCTGGTGTACAGACACACTCCTTGAAACTACACAATACCTTGACGAACTCTCTCAGCGTCAGTCTTCTCTCTTCATCCTTACAGTACGCTGTAGTGGAACTTTCACGTTCATTGTACTGTATATACTCTTTATCACATGGTTCACCCAAATCACAGTTGTAATTGTGTTACAAATATAATTAAATGAAGATATCCAAATTAATGTGTCAAAAATGCTGGTTAGCTTGTCAGAGACCATCTGAAGCATAACGGCTGTGATGTTCAAGTCATGCATCCTGCAATGATCCAAAATCCAATGCAAAAATACAGGCGACATCTTAATAGACCCCATGCCGATGCTACTTCTGGTTTGGCCTACAAAAATACGTCATTTAGTTTGCTCTCTATTGCAAGATAACTGAGGATTGGTATTATAACCTGACAATTGTCATTCACATTTTAAAATTCTCTTAAAAAGAACCACCATACATGGTATCAAGTGTGAGATAACCACTTTATTTATCTGGAGTGTACCACACTAAGGCTATATGATCAATTTTTCAATTTTCCCGAGCCAGCTGTTCATTTTCATAGTTAAAAGTGAAAGCTTATTTTGATCGATTTTTGAATTAGGGTTGAAATTCCGATACCTTTACTAAATAGTCACTAATAATCCATATTATTATCATTCTCATTATCACATTTAACTAAGAAGAGGATGGATTGAAGCAAAAATGACAAAAGTAACAGCCTGAAGGACCACTTTGAAACTTGATTTTAAAATAAATGTTACAAAAATGAATTGTACTGTACTAAGTTAACCAGAGAGGTGTTTCTAGTATTTAGTCTAGCCCATTCATATAATTTAGCAAGTAAGTAAGATAGCTATTTTTGAAACAAATTGCTTCACAAACTGAAACAGGAAACTGATGCAGAAAAATAAGAAACAGATAGTTACAGCTATTAACAGTAAGGACACTAATAATTTACAGCCCCTACACATGGAAGGCAAGTCATTACAGATGGAATTTGAGAGGGTTTTTGAAGCAAACTCAACTGATCTTAGAAGGGGAGGATGACAAAAGCACAATAATCCTTGGCTTTGCGGAGGGAGCGGGCTGGATGAGACCTTGGTTGGATGATCTAAGTGGGTTTGGAGAGTTTGGTGTTGTATCAAGTGGGTGGGTAAGACGGTAAGAAGTGGGTAAGACCATGAAGCGCTTTGTATATGTTAAGCAATATCTTAAAGTCTATATCCAGTGCTTGCACTCCAATTGTCTTATTTCTTTGATCGGCTGTGGACATACAGGAAGCTGAAGAAACTGCTTCGGAGGAGGAAGTCGGACTTGGACTCAAAGCAAGAGGAGGAGCTGAACAAAACCCTGCAGCGCCACGAGAAAGACCACATCCTGGGTCCTTTCGTCGGCCTCAACCCAGAGTACATGGAGATGAGTGAGTCTAAACAAAAGGCAGTTGTAAACAAACGCACAGTCACTGGCACACTGCTGTTCTTTTGGGTTTTGTTATGCCTCCGTGCTGGTTACAGACATGGTCAGGATTTTTGGATTGTACGTCTTGTAAGCTCACTCGTTGGGGAAAAAGTTGGTGAATTTATTCAAATTTGACACAAATGGCTACTTGGACTTTTATTTTTTTCCTTGACTTTAGTTTTTTTACTCAATTGTTTGTTTTATTTTATTTTTATTTTCAACAATATAATATTAAACACAATTTGATCTATTAGTAATTTTAGGCACAGTAAAAAAAAAAGAAAAAGGAAAAATGAGACAGATTATCATAGTACTCAACAACAGTGCATCCTTTAAACACCAGTTACACAAGTGTAATGAACCTATCATAGTCAAACGACACACATTCAGACACACACTTAAAAAGATGCATATGTATTACATTTAACTATACACAAACACTATCAGTAACAAACTAAAAGCATACACTCATGTGAAGTAACTTAAACTCAAACTTAAGGATAAACTGATTCAATTTTGGAGGTCAAAGGTCAAGGTTACTGTGCCTGCCAAACCTTTTTGGCCATAACTCACGAATTCATATGCTATCTATGACAAAACTTCCCACCAATGCCCTCATAGGACAGAATGATGAAGTGATGACATTTTATATCCAAAAAGTCAAAGGTCAACTTAACTGTAACATTATAATATCGGGCCAAAAGATTTTCTGTCCATTTTTCAACACTATAACTCAGAACAGAGGAGGAGACATTTGGTCAGATACTGAATCACTGACTCTAATCTTGGGTGTCTACTTCAAAACTGTAGATTTTCAGACTGAAGATTTGTATGAGGCATCCGTGGTGGACAAAAAATTACAAAAAAATACTCAATACCTTTAATTCAATTCCTTCAAAATCTTCACAGCATGAATTGTGACTCAGACATCGAGGTATCCTGCAACTTTACTGGTTAGCAGAGGCAACAACTGCAGGCCAATATTTCTGTTTTGGTCCTTGCAGGCTTTTGTACATCATATAGACTTGTGGCTTTAGCTGTTTTATTTTGTGTCTGAACATTTATGAAAAACTACAACTATCCTCAGGAGCAGTTTGTAGTTTCATCCTTGTTGATGCTTCTCTTCCTCCTCAGCAATGCATTTCCCAAACAGATTTTTCTAATATGTCTTCTATCAGAGTGGCGTCTTCTACCCAGGTTCAAAGCTGATCCTCGAGAAATGCTTGTGCTCCGTGTTAATATCAGCCTTTCTAACACCCTAACCATAGCAGAGCACATCGTCTTAAGGTCGAAACTAACAAGCATAATGACGGTGAGCACTTTGAAACAATCACCTTAATGCCCGGCTTCGATGCACCAACAGAAACAGTCACTTCTGTCTTTGCTTCTGCGTCATGGTGGACCTCTGCTTGACTTTGAAAATGTCAACTCCTTTCAGAAAATGTTTTAGCTTCATAGAAAACATACAATACAGACTAATGTCCATGTTGAGGTACACTAAGTTGACCTTTAATTTAATAAAAATCCAATTTCACGGCACATACTTAAGCAGTGATATGGAAACTGTGAGTAGATGGTGCTTCATGCGCATATTTCTGTGCATGTCTGTATGTGTGTGTTATAGATAAGCAGATTAAAGTGTCCTGCTTTTAATTTGGCTCATGACTATTGTGGCAGTGTAATTGCTCTTTCTGAATCTATATTAAAACATAAACAGCCGATCCATACATCGCTTGAGGGAATCAGATCTATACAATAAAGCCTAGACAAGGTTCACCCCAATACTACTGAGAGACGATTAAAGCTGCTTCAGACTCATCAGTCGCTTTACTTTATGTCAATATTTATCATTTGAAAGGAAGGTTATTACAGTAGCTGCATTTCATTGCATTACATTAGCTGTGACCAGCAGTGTGTAAAAGTCTCTCTGATGGTCAGTCAGTGTAAATAAAACTGCTGCATCAAACAAATCCCAGCCATGTTTTTCAGTGTGCACTGAAACTTGCAGTGAACATTGTAAATTTACAGTTACAGTTACAGATACAGTGTGTGTGTGTGTGTGTGTGTGTGTGTGTGTGTGTGATAAATGAATGACAAGTCCAACAAAAGCCTGCCTACACCCTCTTCTCTACACAGAGCTACAGCACAAAACAAATCACTTCTCAAGTGACTCAGCATTGATTGGAGTAAATGTTACATAGGTCAGTGAGGTGTAACAAACTATGCCAGTGTGATGTATAGTATATTAGTGTATTGATCGTCTAACATTTTAAACTAATGAGTATTTATTGATTCACTTTTGCATTACTTTACACCTGTAATTAACGCTTGTATCTAGACTAGTCCAGGGCAGTGTCCATTTCTTTATAGCTTTCCAACATTTCACCAGTATATACGGTGTTTGGTGGTACTTGTGTAACTTCTGTAAGTTCCCATGTTAAGCTAAGCTGCATAGAGACTGACCTCTGGTGGCAGCTGCTGTGCATTATACATGAGAATAACGCATGACTGACAGTGTAAATAGGCTGAAACAGCTTCTTTATGTTTGAATTTCTACATACCCTGGTATAACATTACACCGTAAAACCGCCAAAACCTAATCCAGATTGTATCTCCAAATGATTTAACCTGACTACATTTACATTTGAAAATGAAGTTGCATTTACACTTGAGTTCAATGTGGTCACAATACGTCTCTGACTACCTCCAGAGGTGCTTTGTCCAATCAAATCACAGTCCATCCTCAATGCATTTTGTACTGTCATGTGGTCAAACACTATCTGACTGAAATCCAATCCCCCAAAATGGAAACTCAATGCCAGTTGTACAGAGACCATAGTGACAAACCCACTCAACAGATGACTCATCATAAGGAATGTCGCTGGCTAGTCTAATATGTCAAAAGCAACAAAAATTATATATGTGACTATTGCATTGTTGTTTCAGAGTCGACTCCACGTTTGTTGTGTGTAGGATGTGTGTGTGTGTAAGTGCATCACTGTCAGTAGACTGACTAGACTGGTCTCCCCTTAAAAATGACAGTATAGAACCTTTGTACATGCAGCAAACTACGACGCATATTAACATTTTTGACTGTCCTCCGTCGCCATCTTGGGGATGTAGTAGTAATGATTGACAGCGATCCAAAGTTTAAATGGTGGATACACTCCGGGTGGAGGAGGGTCAAACAAACAGGGGACTTTCACCCAGGACTTTCGTCCCGCATACACAAAAATAATTTACTTTTTATGTAACTTTTGTTTTTTTATGTAACTTCCGTAGCTCATGTAAACCTCATAACTACTTCACTGCCAGAATTTATGTACATTTATTTACTGTTTAAACTGTCTCTTATAATGCCTTACCAGGAAGTTTTTTGCCCTAAACATAGGTCAGTGATTTTGTAGCCTAAATTCACTGCAGCCTTTTTTACATCCATGAACTGTAAATGGTAAATGGTAAATGGACCTGCACTTATATAGCGCTTTTCTAGTCGGTTTGCGACCACTCAAAGCGCTTTACACTACAGACTGCACTCATTCACCCTTTCACACACACATTCATACTGGTGGCAGAGGCTACCCTAAAAGGTCCCACCTGCCACCATTGGGAATTCATTCACACACCAATGAACGTATAACGACGTGTGTGCTATTTTAAGGATGGTACCGTGAGCCGCGAAACGCTCATATGTGTCGTTTTGGGTGGGACTGACAAATGGTCTATTCTGTCATTTAGGTTGAAGATCTTGTTGTACTGATACGGAGCAGAGGAATAGACGGACAGACACAATATATTGATCTTCTGTAAATAAAACCTTGGCTTAATTTCATTCCCCCTGTTGCAACACACAGACAGAAGGGAAAAGACATGGAAGAGAGAGAGAGAGAGAGAGAGAGAGAGAGAGAGAGAGAGAGAGAGAAATCCCAAAATTCTAAAAAGGTTTTAGCTTAGTCTACCATGATTGTTTATTTGCACACACTAAGGAGATTGGTTGAAAGCACATTATGCATATGTTTTTCTTAACAGTATTTTCAATAGGCTGATACAGTATTTATACTAAAATAGACTATAAACCATGATTTATTGTGAGAAACCAATCAATTCTCTCAAAAGCCAGTGAGATCTGTGAGTTTGGCAAGCATAGCAGGCTCCTTAGATTAAATCATTGAATGGTCGACTATGTGAGGTCAGCCTCACTCAACCTGCAAAATGTGAACAAAGCACAGCTTAACCACATACACAGAACATAATGAAGCCCAACAACGTAACCAGCTGGACAATCTCTACTTTTAGCCACAGTGATCAAATTTCGTAACACAAATCTTCCTGAAAGTAATTAAAAGATGAACGATAACAAAAATAAACAAAACAACAACAATAACAAATCAATGAGAGGTCTTCATCAGTGCCAGAAGGCATTAATGTGCTGAGAAAATAAATTCAAATTACGCTCTCTCTATTAACTTCTTTTCTTCTTGATGATCTCTCCAAGTCAGAGCCTGAACAACCTCCTTAGCCCATACAACCATATCATTATGATAAAATATTAATATCTGGCTATTAGAAATGTCTCATTATAATTCTAGAAACTGTACAAGCCCTTTGAGGCAAATCTGTGATTTGTGATTCTGGGCTCTATGAATATAATTGAATTGAAATTGAACTGTTTGCTTACATGAGCCTTGAGTGATGATAAAATGCCAGATGCTTTTTTAATGTTGTCTGCTGCTCCCATGTGACCAGAACTTAATGATTGAAGCTTTAATTTACTTCCGCCTCTGATGCATCTTTCAAAACTCCAACCTGCAAATCTCATCAGTCGAGCTCTACAGTATCTACCCCATCCATCATTTCGAACAGAAAAGCTTCAGATATATACAGCTAAGCATAAAATGAAAGGTTATATTACATATATGCAGTGGCAATGGAGCATTCAAAGTGCTTTTTGGCTCCAAACATGTCACCCAAACTTGGTGGATCACCAGGCTGGTCTCGCACTCAACTTGTGAGATACTGACACTTTGTCACAGCCCTCAGCGTGTGATACCACTCAGTGTGATACATTAACTGTAATGTAAACCCATCTGCAGCAATGTTAGATGCTTAGTGTAATAGATGTAAAACAAAGAGTGCAGAAGTTCAGTCAGGGTGGATGGGTCTAACAAACCTTGTACTTTGACCAGGAGACTAGTGTTCATGTGAAATCAAGGGTCAGTGTTGTTATTTGGAGTCAACCTGTGTAACTGCATTCAAGTGTGGAAATACTTGTTATGTAGCCAAACTCTGTTCTTTTACCCTGATTTGGTAAAGTTATCTTATGTTGCTTAAGTTAACTATGGACATGAAAGATTATTTTGAAAAGTGACTATGTATGTAACTAGAGGAAGTGATGTCATCCCTGCCATCCCTGAGCGCCTTGTGCATTTATGTCACATGCCGACGGCCGGGACAAAGCATCGGTATGTGACGAGTTTGGATGAGAATGTTGGGATCACAGTTTAGGTCTGGACCTCAGTATTTTCTCAGAGGTTTATATCATAAAAGTCTTGAAGAAATTGGCTAATATGAACATACTTTGTTGCTGCAAAGATAATATACAACACTGAGATTACTGACTTGATCGTCTGATCTGTCATTGCTTATGTGTTTGTGTGAAGTGAATCATCTTGTCAACACAGTGATTATGTCAACAACTTGAATAAACCAGAAAGCCAGTTGAATCCATGTGAAGCGACATGGCCCCAGTGAAAGGATGACACACAAATTCATAAATTATTCTAGTGAACTGCTTGTAATTCATTCATCCAAGACCCCAGAGATGACCTGGCCAATCGTTATGTTATGTTTGACACTATGCTTAGTTTCTTCACTGAGACTTTTTTTTGTATAAATATATTATTGGAAACAATATAAATAAATCATTTTTAATTCAACAAGAGAGACAAGAAAGGAGTCCTGAGGACAGGGACAGACAGTGAACACAGAGCTGAAAGACATGGTAATGATTAGATTCTATGTTGTGTGGATCATTCACTGCAACATTTAATGTGATTCTCATGTAATACTGCTTGACAGATTATTAATGCTATTGTACACTGACATGGTTTTAAACCTATTGTTCTCCATCTTAAAAAGCACATATTTGGAACAGGAACATTTTAAATTTGGCATATGGCCAGGCCCACACTCCATTTCTCTTTTTGAAGCAAATTACACTGTTTCCACCTAATAACTTCTGCTAATGTCCCCTCTCGCCTGTGTCTACAGTCATCCAGTTTGGGATGGTGACTCTCTTTGTGGCTTCCTTCCCTCTGGCTCCGCTCTTCGCTCTGCTGAATAACATCATCGAAATTCGCCTGGATGCCAAGAAGTTTGTCATGGAACTGCGCAGGCCGATTGCAGCCAAAGCCAAAGACATTGGTAGGTGTCCACCACCCCAACTGAAATTAATATTTATTCCCCTACATGTTTTCAGCTACACCGTCTTAATGATTGTGAACAATCCAGGAGAAGATCCTCTGCAAAAAGGAGAAGAGACAGACTTGAAAAAAAAAATTCCTTTAACTTAAGGTGCAAACTTAATGAATTTAAAGACTTCAGATTTCAGAGCATCCGTAAATGGACCTGACATTTAGTATATTATAAAACATAATACTAATAATCTTTTCAAAACACAATTACAAAGTGCTTGGCAAAAATAAACAAGCAAGCATTAATAAAGCAAATGTGATACAATACAAAGTAAAATTTAAAAGTGACAGGGGACATAAATACCAATTAGTGCAGAAATGCAAGTTTATTTAATTAAAACAGTTTTAATAAGATTTAACAATGGATAAATTCCTACAGGAAGGATGTTCCACCACTCTGACAGCAAATGCACAATTTCCTGTAGGTTTAGATTGGAGGAATGTAAGCAAAGTTCAGTCCAGGCACTCAAGCTCACAAATGGATGCTGGATTGAGACCATGAACTGTGCAATGGAGGCCTGATCCTCTGAACAGGCCGACCAGGCAAAGGCCCAGGGTCCCAGGTCTTCAACTGCAAAATGTCACCTATACACTGCAAAAAAGGTGTGTCTAAAAACAAGATAAAACACTAAATCTTGCTGAAATAATCTTGCTGCATGGACAGATAATTTCACTTGACAAGATTTCTTAAATTAAGATTGATAAATCTAGAAATAAGCACGTTGAACGCTTAAAATAAGAAATGGACTCTTAAAACAAAATAAATTATCTAACACTTCTAAATCTAAAGTTTTTTTTATCTTGATAAGAAACAAATAATTTGCAGTGCACTCTGCTCGGGCCAGTTCATCGCTGCTTGCTGCTTTAACTTAGCTTGTTTTAAGAGTTAATTTCTTATTTTAAGCGTACAACATGTTTATTTCTAGATTTAAGAAATCTTGTCAAGTGAAATTATCTGTCCTTGCAGCAAGATAATTTCCCTCAGATTTAGTTTTTTTATGTTGTTTTTAGACAACCCTTTTTTGCAGTGTAGAGACACAAAATGACCACACAGAAACAACTACAAATAGACACAACACAGCTTAAAAGGTTACAAAATGTCTACAAAGAGACACAAAACCATAGAGACATGTCTAATGACTAAAAAGAGACAAAATATGAACAAATAAGATACAAAACCACACCACAGTCTATGTGTAATTGAGATTAAGATAGTGCCCAGATGAGCATTGTCTCATACTCCAACCATGGGAGTGAGTGTGCATGGAGTCACAGAGCCTGCTGTATGCTACTGCTCAGCAGTAATATCAAAGAGCAGTCTATAGTTCATGGGTTAAAACCCCGGTTAAAACATTTACCTAACATACAGTGACTAACTGTAACATTCCTTCAACACAATACCCACATCAGTCTCTCCACCTCTGTGCTTGCGCCATCTAGTGGTGGCTGCTACTTACTGAGCCCATACAGTAATGACATGTCTTCACCTTGATGACAGTTCCTCCATCTTTCTGCAGGTATCTGGTACAACCTCTTGAGAGGCCTCAGCAAGGTAGCAGTCATCGTTAATGTAAGCCTTTTATCTTTACAGTCATTGTACACACTGAAAAAAGTGTAACATGCAGTTGTTCATTCAAACTAATTGCCATTTAAAAGAGGATACAATTATTGATTTGATTGTAAAATTCATTCTTTTTGCATTTAGAGACATCAAGTTTGATTTATACTGAACTAAATATACGTCCTAAGGACCCAAAACAAAGTTTTTGATTTCTCTCAAGTTTTTTTTTTCTTCTTCATGACCTGTAATGTATATTGTAGGTAATATATATTAATAATACATGTAACCTGTAGGTAATATTTTTAGTTTGAGTCGAAAGCACTGCACACTGCACAGTCAGACCATGCATGTGATATGTTGCATATGGTTCATATGTTAAAGATTAATAAATACATTTAATGTAGTCAGTTGGCCAAGTGTCTTTTTTTATAGAGTTTATAAAGTGGCAAACAAAAAATAGTTAAGTCAAATAAAATGTGAAAAATATAGTTTGGCTATATGTAAATAAATTAACTAGTGTCAATGCAAACATTAATTCAGTTAAAAGTGAATATATTAGGTTGGTTCAATTTAAATGTATTAGTATGGTTCAATAACCAAAATGTTAAGAAAATAATTTGGATCAATGCAAAGAATTAAGGTTGAGTCAAGTGCAGTATTATTGTTTACATCAACATAAAATAATCAGGTCATAAGAAGTTACTCAATTTAGATTCTATGAAGTCAAATATTTTAGATGTGATATCTGATAACATCATTTTTTTTTAGTTTGAGCAAGGTTATACTTTTTTCAGTGCAGTGTTGTCTTCAAAAACCTTATTTGAAATATGAATATGAGCAATAATGATAGGAGTTATTTTCAAGAAGGAGTTTTAGCCTGGTGTTTTTATTTCATGAAGACAGTAGGGTTAAAAACTGTCTCCTGTCCCCCAGGCCTTTGTCATCGCCTTCACCTCTGACTTCATCCCTCGGCTGGTCTACCAGTACATGTACAGCCCCGACGGCTCCATGCACGGCTTCGTCAATCACACTCTGTCTTACTTCAACGTCAGTGACTTCCAGCCAGGCACAGACCCTCTGCAGCCAATGCATCTGGGCTACAAGGTAGCAGTATGCAGGTGAGGTTTCACTATACAGCCTGCTGCACTGAAAGGGGAAGAGAGAAAGAAACCTGTTGATCATCTTTCTGAATCTGTTTTAAAATATTAAAAGGTTAGGATAAAGTCCCTTTTAAAAAAAAAACCCTCTGGTAGATTTTTTTTTGTCAGGATCATTCATTGTGTTTGTTGTTGTCATACTCATTTTGGCCACAAGAGGCTGAAAGACACCACTCTCCGTGGTTGAAAATTGAGCCTTTATAGTAAAGAAGTATGTCGGAGTACAACAGTTTGTCAAGCTAAATAAGAGAAGTTACTAGCAAAGATCACAAATGCTATCTAAACAAATTGAATTTGACAAATGGTAACTTCCAGGCAGCCCAATACTTAGTGGACAGATATATTTGCAGGAGAAACCAGTGCAATCACAAAAGTCACTACATTATCTATAGTCATGTACACAACATCAAATGACATAACACTTTATGACTAAAGGGTTTACAATGGGAGTTACAATCACTAGTGATTTTGTGGGTTTTAAATATATATATATATCTGCATCTATACCAACAATTCATGAAAGTTACTGTGAGCAACCACAGACACGTTCAGCTGAAAGTAATCAGATAACACAGCCACACAAACAAACCGAAACACCTGTTGCTGTGAAAAAGTTGTGATCCTGTTGGGATTCTGTTAAACTGCTCTTGAATCTGCTGTTGGAATATCAATTCTGACAACCCAACACAACAACCAGACATTTTAAGTGTGGTAACAGTTAATTCCTGTTAATTTAATGTTGAAAAATGTGCTAACTTGTATGGATGTCTGGAGTAAAGCGGTTGGCTGAAAAAAGATCCATCGTACTAAAAGGCTAGCTCTAATTCCTCAATAAAAATACATTTTCACCCAAAAAAAAAATGTGGACCTTATGTTGTCTTATGTCTTATGTCTTATGTCTTATGAGTGCATGGAGAAAAAAAACTCACCTGGAAGACAACATAAATGCTTTAATCTGATATATGATTCCACCTGTTTCACATATTACCCCAAAACTGAAGGAATTTATGAAGATTAACCTAGCAAATAAATACAATACAATTTTCAAAAATTTGAGATCTATCAAATGGTAAAGAACTCTTTTAAAAATGTTCTATAAATAAATCATGTGTCTTTGTGTCTACAGATATAAGGACTACAGAGAGCCTCCCTGGTCCAACACACCATATGAACTCTCGAAGGAGTTCTGGGCTGTTCTGGCTGCCCGCCTTGCTTTCGTCGTTGTCTTTCAGGTATTAATGTGCAGATATATAGCATGCTTTCAAACAGCCATGTCATTCATATTTTATTCGAGCAAAAGTAAAATGTGCAAACATCTCATTCATATTTGATGAACTTATGGCCTCTGAGTGAGATATGAGGTAAATTATTGAGTGAAAATGTAATGAAGGAGTCTCAGTAGACTTTCATGTTATAAAGTCTTTGAGAAGAAGAGGCTTTTGTTTCCCCTCAATTCTTGTGAATTTTATTGATTTGATTAATTTGATTTGGCGTTTTCCTCAAAACAAGACAAGTATTGATTTTGCCTTCAAACAGGGTTTGCATAAAGGTTAGGTATAAGCTTGTATTTCAATAAGCTCCATGAAAAATACTTCATTTCAACATAAGCTGGTGTTAGAATGACTATTCAAGTTTTGAAACATGCAACATTAAGCCTCAGCTATGTTCCCTTTCTGTATCAAAATACATAGATCCATTTCAAACAATGTAACTGCCCACATGAGTCCAAGTGTCCTTTACTCTGGCATTGATGTTAAGTCCACTAGGTAGCACAGCTCAGAGTCAAATGTTTCTCACAACTACAAACACACATATGGATTGTGGAGGAGGTGGCAGTAATGTGCCTTGAGGAAAAGTAAAGGCAGCGCTGCAGACAGCGGTGGTCTGTGGGAGCAATAAATAAACTGCTACATATGGACAGAGGCATTTTTTGCCCACTTATATCTCATAAAACTTTGTCATTGCATGCATACTGCATACTGAAGTATCGGCTATACTGCCCCCATGATTTACGGTGGTACAACTTACTGAGTTGACTCTTTTCTACTTCTGCTGCTGGTCTTCAGCATATCACAGATAAGCATTATTATCCCTTTATCATAAAGGTAAAACAAGATGTCACACAGCCACAGTATAACCTTACTTTTCTAGGAGATAAAAATCTGTGGTTGTATGCTACAGTGAGTTGTTCCAATTTGCTCTCTTTTCCCTCTGTTCTGTGCAGAACGTGGTGATGCTTATGAGTGACTTTGTGGACTGGCTAATCCCGGACATCCCCAAGGACATCAGCCTCCAGATCCACAAGGAGAAGATCCTCATGGTGGAGCTCTTTATGAAGGAGGAGCAGGGCAAAAGGCTCGCAGCACGGGACAACCACAACCAAGACAACTACACCTCCCCATCGTCATCCAATCATAGCCCGCCACAGCCCCGCTCACGGCCCATCTCACATGCAAACTGCTGTTAAAGTGACAGCTGTCGGGTCTGGAAAACAAGCACAAAACGCAACAAGCAAACACAACATCTGTATACAAACTGTACATAAGTTAATCAGCTGCTTAAAGTGAGCTGTTAAAGGTCAAGGCATCTATCCAATAGCACATGATCAGATTTTAATAATCAGCAAAGCTTTTGCTGCATTCTATTGTTTGGGAATATTTATATGAATGACAGTTAAAACCGAAACTTTGACATATTCAAATTAGAATTCCAACACATTTAAAACAGGATGTTGCGTCTTTTTAACACTTTTGCCACAGTATGATACAATTTACAGCAATCCTGACATTATCAGCCATTAACCAATACTCTTAGGATGTATGATCACAAAACTTTATTTATTGGATTTATTGTATCTGACGGGAACAAGCCATTAACTTCACTCGACTCTGGGAAAAGTCCTTGTCAGTGAGCTCATCATTCAGGACGTCTGAGAGAACAGTGCCAAACCCCACCTGTAACTTAATATAATTATAGATGATATCAAATTTCTAAAGCAGTAAACCACCTCTCCTACAGGATTTGAGTGAAGTTTTTATATTGAAGACAGTCTCCGTCCAAATGGTCGTGCTGAGAAGATTTTCCTCCTGATATGTTACTGGTGAGATACACATAAGGAGCTCCTCTCTACTACCATCTTAACGCTCAGACAGGCCTTTTTTTTGCACAATGATATACCAATGCAGGAATTTATTGAAGTACTTTTTTGAATATGCAACATGTTCAAGCACATGTGCTTTGGTTGTTGGGATGAACAGCAAGGTTTTTGGAAGACCGTCTTTGTTGAGCGGCCTGTTGATTTGTACTATTCTCTTGTACGAGCACCATTTTGCTCATTGTTACAATTGTTACATTTTCTGAACAAACTGCCTAACAGTGCTCAGTGGCATTATTCCTAGAAGCACAAGTCACATTATTAATCATTCCAATGAACTGGAATTCTTAAAGCTGCAGTTGGAAAGATTTAGAGCAGAAACACAAAGTGATGTCATGCTCCATCTCACCTCGCTGAGAGATGCTGCACTGTGGATACTTTCTGTACGTCCTATTAACCCTTACCAAACTCTGGTGTTGGTTGTAGAGAGAAATATTTACCACACGGTCATAAAAATGAAAATGATTCATTCAGCACAAGTGTTTCTTAAAGCTGTATTAATTTTTTTTTCTCCACTTGGGGGCAGTAGAACCGCACAAAACATAAGACTGACATAATTCACAGAATAAAACCATTAGCAAACAATAGTGCTGTCAAAATGAACATGTTATTTTTTTATTTCAAAGCTAAAGCTATAACACATTTTAGAAACTCAGATAACAAATCCATTTGTCCAAACCATGTCAGGAAAGGATCTCAATAACTCAAAAACTTTTAGGCTAAATTTTGGCATGGAAAAAGGGGTTCCATCTCACCTCAAGATCTGTAAAAATGGTTTCTATGGTTGTATGGGTACCTACAGGTCTCCCCTCAAACAGACAAATATCTATTAGTACAAGCTACTGTCTTAAGGGAAAAAAAGAAATTGTGATATATCACAGCAAATTGTGCCAATACTTGTTCTTTTGGTTTTGTTTTGTTTTGTTTTTATCAATTGACACCCCTAGCAAACAATTATTGACACATTAGAAGGTAGCAACATTAGTATGTCATTTTGAGTATGTCTGGCCATCCAGTCCAGTTTTAATAGTCCTTTTAGCTTAAGCAGCTAAATATATTTCTCTGGCTCTTTGATTAACTTGTTACGAGCTAATTAATCATTCAACCTGTCTGCTTTTTGTTACTGAGCAGATTAAGTATCAGAGAAAAATATCTAGCGTAAAGTCTAGAGTTTAAATAACTACTTTTTTAATCCATGGTCTCACTTGTTTATTTGGTGCGTTTTGGAGCATCTACGAACTGGTGCAGAATGAAGTTTACTGATGTCCCCTTAGAAAATTTCTACAGATCAAATTGTTGACAGCATTCTTCCGTCACTTAGTAACCACTGATGGGAAATACTAATGTCTTCAGTAGATGATATTAAAATGTTTTTGTTTCACTGATTAAAACCATAAAGCCATTCATATCTTTGTATATTGTTGCAATGCTCAGCTATATTTATTAGATTGGTTTCCTGATAGATTTAAGGTTGTGCAGTGAAAATGGAGCTGAATGTACTCATGTTTAAAGTCACATGCAGCGGTACAATGTGCACTGGAGAATTGTTCTTGGATCAAATGAAATAAGGAATCCTGCCATACTGATAGCAATGTTTTTTGTATTCAAGCGACTCTGTTTTTGGCTTGGCTAAAGTAAGACTTTTCTGCTTTTTGATGACTCTGAAAAGCAGCACCAGAGTCTTGTTAAAGGGCACCACAGTGACAGTTGTTGAGCTTTACTGACCCTGCCTTATATTATCCCAGCTTCGCCAGGGAATCCCTCAACTATCATGAGCTCAATGGAGATTTCATACAAAGAGATTCAATATTATATTTATTATGATTATCTTGCCTTATATCAAACTTTTTAATTAATTCAGCATTTTCTTAAAACAACTCTTTAACTATTCAAGCACAAAGACTGAATTTTGTTTTGTGTTTATCAAACTGCAAAAACACATGTGGGAGTGACTGGATATGATGTTGAAGAAAATAAAGGTACTGTGGACTGAAATGCGCAGTCACAAGTAGTGATGTCCAGATGAAGCTTCATGGATCATTAGTGTTTTTTGTTGAGCCCAGTAGATGGCATTCTTGGTTTAGAAGGAAAAAAGCTCAAGTAATAGCAGTTCTGTGTACTTTCAAAGCATGTGTTGGCCAGTGAGTGTCATCTAGGATCAGAAAATAAAGAAGCTTCATTTGGCCATCACTAGTCACAATACAGTCTCCACAGTCAAATCCTGCCCCCTGCTGTAAATATATAGAACTACCCCAGATGTAAGCCCTCAACCCAGACTAATGGAATGTATTATTAAATGTTTAAATTATCAGTGATGTATAATCACGTTTAGGTCAAAATGTTGTATATCTGTATTTTCTAATTTTATGACAATGCATTTCTAAGTGCATTTAATGTGTTGGAGGGGTTTTATCAGCCCACAGGGGATCAACAATCTATCAACTGAAGACTTTCACAATGACAGTGATATACTTTTTTCTCAGTGACTTCATTTTAATTCAATATTCAAAGTACAAGAAACCATTAATATGGACCTATTTCGCTGTATCTGGAAAGATGCCTTGGAAAACATCTTCAAATACAGACTGCAGACATTTTATCACAGATGTTATTTCTTTCTGGGATGTATCTTGCTCTTTTGAGCAAAGACTGCACATTTTATTTTTTATCCAATCTTCATACTGTTAATACTCTGTATGTAAGTAGGGTTAGCGTTGATATTCAGTGATAGGTGACGATTATGATGCTGTCACAGGGCTGTGGAGTCCGTGTTAGCTGCAATATTTGTTTTCCTCAGAATCTCTTAAAACCTGATGTCACATGTTAAAAAAACTCCCTCGATGTTCCTGATGAGAGGTCGTCCTGTTGCCATGTTGTATTTACAGCATCAATAAAACACTTCCATTTGTGACATGCTGATATCTATTGTAATGTATGTCAAAGCACATTTCCCAACATGCGTGAGTGTATATGCATGTATAGCCGAGTTGTCTGTCTCTGATATTTTGAGTCTTTTTTTGTTTAACTGCAAATAAATTAGAGATGAACTGCCTGGTTTGTACATATTTATTGAAAATCCTTGTATTTCACTGTATTTTGGTACTCTGTTGAAATACAGTTTTTAAGGCTGAAGTAAAATATCAATGATAGATGGAATATTGACAATGTTGGGGGGTAAAGGATTAAAAAATATTATTGTACAGAATATGATTAACTGTATTCTGAATACAGTTACTGTGTTTGAAAATAGATTACTTGAAAGGATTACTTAATTACCTTAAGGAGGTTATGTTTTGCAGGTTGCAGATTGTTTTGTTTTTGTTTGTTTGTTTGTTTGTTTGTTTGTAAGCATGATTATGGAAAAACTACCACCCCAGTTTTTTAAAACCTTGTGAAATTTGCATTGGCTGAGGAAGAATAAATTAAATTTTGGAGTGGATCCAAATCATGTCAGTCCCATTTCTACATCCACCCATGATATCAACTGTGGATGCTGCATTATTAGTTTATTTTGTGTCAATGTATTGTAGAGGGACTTTTACGAGCTATTTATCTCTTTTGGTTGATATGGTACTGACATGATGTATATTCCATATGAAGTTGCATTTTATGTAATTACCACAAATAGAATAAATAAAGTGTTAGCTGGGCTTACTGTACTGGGCCAGACTGGATGCATAGAGAGTAAAAATCACCAGTTAATTCACACACAGTACTTTGAATCATTATGTACATTATGTTTTAGGGCTTATATCGTCACCCTGTTAAAATAATCACCTAACTATTTTTTTCAAGTTTTGCAGGAAACACAAAAAACTTTGTGTTTGTGACAATTTTTTGAACATGCCTTTGTGACTCAAGCAAGATATGGTAACACTTTATTTTGAAGGTGTCTACATAAGTCACACAAGTATCATGAGCATTGATGTTACTTCAAAGTGTCATTAATGTTTATGACACATCCAATGTCATGTTTATGACACGCTCATGTCACTCTTATGTAGACACCTTCAAAATAAAGTTTTACCATATATTGCTTAAGTCACAAAGGCATTTTCAAAAAATTGCCTAAGTCACAATTTATTTTGACTTTGGCATAATTTTGACATAGGCCAATTTTGAAAAAAAAAATGACTAAGGCGATTATTTTAACAGTGTGACGATATCTGATACCTTTTATGGTCTGATTTCCTGCACCTGACATCATATAGCCAACGTCATCCAGGTGTGACAGCAGGTGGGAACCAAACGGAAAAGCTGACGAGTTCAAAGTAGCACCGTAACGTTACAGAGCGGAGCGTTGAGTGTATTCACACCCGGATTAGGATCTGACAAACTACTGAAAACTCCCACCGGAACCTGGGAAGGACCGTAGCTGCAAACTCACAGCCACACGACAAACAAGCGGAAGTGAAAGTAAAACTGTGTGTTTCCTCGTTCAGACAGTTCACGTCGGAGAGTCGGCGGAGGTTCAGTCATGAGCTCTTTACAGTTTCATAGCGTTTTACTGGAGATTTCGAACCAGTTGTCCGGCGAGCAGCTGAAAGATCTCAAGTATCTGTGTGGAGACATGATCGGTAAAGGTAAAATGGAAAAGATTACCACCGGAACACAACTGTTTCAGGTTCTGACGGAGAGAACCAAACTGGGACCCGACAAGTTGGACTATCTGTCCCAGTTACTCAAAGAAATTAAACGACCCGATCTCTCAAACAAGTTAGAGTGTTTTGAAAGTCAGTCTGGATATACCGACAACCAGCCGGAGCAGAAGGAGAGAGGTAAGTTATGTAAGGGACAGTATGACGTACACAGAGCTGTGGAGACGCAGGGCTACTACTACTACTACTACTACTACTACTACTACTACTACTACTACGTTATCAGCGCGACTTATTGCTTATATATATATATATATATATATATATATATATATATATATATATACATATATATATATACATACATATAGCTTTTACCACACTGTAAAAAATGTTTGTAGAAATAACAGTAAACCGTAAATGATAGCACCCCCCTCCCAGCGGTCACGCCCCCCAGTTTGGGAACCACTGGGTTAAACTATCCCCTGCTTTGTAAAAAAAGAAAAGAAAATCTAATTCACAAAAATGTGTTAGCACATGCACTACACATACCTGACAGGTCCAGTGTGTGTGTGCTGCTGGCTGACTGACATTGCCTGGGCATGTCCACAGTGTCAGAATGAAAGATAAAAAGGGGTGGGGCTGGTCAAAAGGGATTCAAATACAGTAAAGAAGCAATATAAAAATAATAAAAAAAAATTCATTTTCTCTTATGCCCCCAAATTGTTTGTAGTTCCAGTAGTTTACTACACAGGAAACGGTAAATGTAGTTGAACTTCAACTACTGGTACTAACGTTACTGTTGCTACTTCTACTCAGTGAGGTATAGTTGATGATGTGTAGGCCTACTATGTAGCCTCCTATGTACGTTTTATATACGTTTTTTTTTTTTTTACATTGATGCGTGAAATAGCTGAAATGCCCCTTTAAGCTCAGCGGCGTCCACATTTTAAAATCCATCACTTTACGGCCATGTAGTTTTAATCGCAGTTTATTCATGTGTATGCACTTCATTGTTTGTGATGTCATAAGTTGATATAATTCACTGTAACCGTCAGGAAAGTCTTTTACCCAGTCTGTGATTAGCATTAGCTGGTTAAGGCACAAGCTGCAGTGCATTGAGGGAAACAAGTGTCTCTGTACTTGCTGTGGCATGTACACACGTTACTGCCAGTTACTAACCCCTGGCAGTGACAATGCCTCAATACCTAATATAGCTGGTATTGTTCCATGTCCTGACAGGGTGCAGCACATTGACAGGTACCTGTTGTTAAATCACTCACAAAAATGTTACCACGGCCATACATCAGTTCCTATACAGTCTCCAGTTGTTCCAATAATGAAAGAAAAGTCTACTGAAATGAATTTTAAACAGCTGCCCAGACCTGTCAAACTCTCAAACTAAATAAAAAAAAAACTGAAAACATTATTAATAAATCAGAATTGAAAGAAATACAGAAAAATAAGTAACGTTTATTATTATCAGTCAGGGCTTCACATTTGTGTAGGTGCTGTATTTAGAATCCTCACATCCCACTTACCACAGGTTTTTCTGGTACTAAATACTTAAATAATCCAAATAGTCCAATTTTAATATAGAATAGATGCATGATTCTGGTAAATTTGAATGTATTTAGTCTCTCTGACAGGTAAGTAGGTTTGAATCCAGCCTGTGGCTCTTCAGTGTGGAGTTTGTATGTATTAGTGACTCTAAATTTCCCGTAAGAGTGAATGAGAGCATGAAGGGTTGTCTGTCTCTCTGTGTCTGCCCTGTGATAGTCCAGGGTGTACCCCTCCTCTCACCCAACGTCGCAACCCGAGTTTGGATAAGCGGTTAAGGATAATGAAAAAATAAATAAATAGGACTGCCACCATCAGCCTCACAGAATGTATTGTCTTCACAAAATAAGCCTTCAAATCAGACAAATAAAATCAAAATCTCTCTCTCTGGTATGCAGAACATTAGCAATATGTTATATATTTGTTAGTGATTTTGAAGAAGAACCCACCATTATAAGTATGCCAAATTAGCTGTTAGCAGCTCCTGTGTGCTATGCATCTATGGATGTATAGACAACTATCACTGGATAGCTGTTTCCTTAATTATCCATGGATTAAGGATGGGCGTTTGGAAGGAACCATTGGAACAATTTATCAATAACATTAACAATCAATTAATTGATTCATCGCTATGTTTTTATACATACTCTAGTATGTGTAAAAACATGCATACATGGGCAAAATAAAAGATGTATACAGTACTATGCAAAAGCCTGTTTTGACAACGGATGCTTTTATTTTGAAAGGACAAAAAGAGACTGTCAATAGTTAAACTAACTCAAGTGAGGTGGTACTGTAAAGAAAAAGTCCAGGAGTGAAATGTTTTATTTTTTAGCCCTCAAAGAGGCATGAGGTTAGTTTTCACAGTAATCTTGCATATTTAAATGTGTTTTGTGTTTAACTAAGTTTTGGATAAAATTAAACCTAGTAATTCATGTTAGCAAGGTTTGATACTGTAAGCTAGTTTTGCCCAAATTAATACTCTTGTATTTCTGTGGGTTTCACAGTTGTTATTGCAACTTTCGGTTTGCAAACTGTAGCTTTATTCAACTTCATTCTCAGCTCATTAGTTTATTCACGTACGGCAGCAGAACTGAACGCTCAGCAGTGTTTCAGTTCAGTGAGTACTGATACGCAGTCAGAGATAGAATTAAAAAATCCATAGGTCGATTAAAAATTCCATGCGACTGATCACATTTTTAACAACCATTACATAGTTTTTATTTATGTTTTACATAAAGATGCTTTGTTTAAGAATTAATTCTTTCCTCAAATTATGAGAAAAAAATATCTTCTCCCAATGTTAACGGTGTCCTCCTTCTTTTCAGACAAATTGGACCTCGCTACAAATGTGATCGTAGAGAATGTGGGAAGGCGTTGGCGCAAACTTGGCCGCAGTCTGAACCTGAGCGAAGTTAAGCTGGACTCCATCGCCAGGAGGCATCCCGATGACCTGGAGGAAACGGTAAGGGAGCTGCTGAAGGAGTGGAGGAAGAGTCGAGGAGCCGAGGCCCAAACACAGGATCTGATAAAAGCCCTGAGAGACTGCCAGTTCAATCTGACTGCTGATAAAGTGAAGGAAGCACTCGAAGCTGCCAATACAGAGCAGGACTGACTTACAAGATGCTGATATTGATGGAATTTACAGATGAGATTAACTTTGGGAATGAAAATGACAGTTATGATTAACGTTCAAGAAAGACCTGTTATATTATTTTTGGAATGAGCTGTTAAGAAAGTTATATACAGATTTAAAAAAAATGCCTATCAATGAATCGCCGCCCTGAATGTCATAAAACATGCTAATGTTGGATATGTTTTATAGTTGTTTAAACTAATTTGACATTTTGGGAAATCCAATCATTTGCTTTCTGGTGACAAGTAACTTTTGTTGTTTTTACATATTGTTTTTTCTGCTGATGAAACAAACGGGACACAATGTGAGTTGGTAACCTTTGGACAGAGCCAGACTAGCTGTTTGCCCGTTTCAAGTCTTAGTGCTAAGCTAACCCCCTTTCTCTTTGGCAACTACTGTTGACCTGCTATCTCCCCCTAAATATCCCCCGTCCACTTAGAGAGTGGTACTTATCTTCTCAGTTTATGCCAGAAAAAAAAGCACATTTTTCTAAAATATCAAACTATTCCTTAAAGATTAGGTTTTCTGACTGAGATTATTATAAATTGGAATATACAGAAATGATACCAAGATAATAATACTATGAGGGAAATTGCTTTATTTTCTGATCAGAAGCCATTAAACTGATGACATTGATTTTTTCTTTTTCATGCAATATGAAAATCAAATGAGATGCTATTTGTCTTATTAACCACAGTGTCTTTGCTCTTTTCAATTTCACTAAGCAAGTCAGCAATCAGTAATCAGTTTGCAGGTTTATTTTTCAGGACAACCCAAACTGTCATCCACCCGAAGCCCTCATCTGCTTCATCTGCACCATCTGATGTCATCTTGACAGTAGGTCAAAGGTCATGAGCAGTTTCTGCAGGAGAAAAGCATGTCATTAGGAGCAACGTTTGGGAAGGACAATACTAAAGTGGGATTGATGGATGATTGATGTGTTAACATTCCAGTGATGTTGCCTTCAACATTGAAGGGTAGTTCACATAATTCTGCTTCAAAATCATGCTCCTCTAACCACATTGAAATATAATAATAACAGATCGACTGGATTTTTCCCTGCTCCTTTAAGTTTAAAATTCCCTCTTTGTTTAACTCTTTTATTACACCTTTGTAATTCTGCTGTATGTTCCTAAGAAAGCCCAATAAACAAGGTTGGAAAAAATACTTTTTCCGCTGTATAGGCAGCGACAGTGACTCTGCTGTCAGTAGATGTAACTAATGTGTGTGTTCATGAATGTTTTTGAGTATTTGTCCTCCATTCAGCCAAACCACAGTATACTTACAGCACTGGTACAGCCTGTTCAGCCTGTCAATGTCATTCCTGCTCATCTGGGTGGCCTGGCCGAAGGATACATTGTTGTTGGGAATGGGCAACATAGTGGGACGGTTGTTCTTGGAGAAGGCGTACCTGGAGAATCACATGCAACACAGTGCAAAGCAGGTTAAGCTTGGGTTTGATTACCTGTATGGAAATGATCCCTGATGCTAATTTTAGTTCTTTGATGTGTGATACGACAATATCTAAATATTTAGTTATGCTACTTCCCCAGAGTCACTGGTAAACAACCCCTTGCACAGGCGAGACTAAACAGAATTCCCTTACATCCTCCAGTAAGCTGGGCCCCAGTTTGTCCACTCAGTCAGAGCAGTAGCTCATATGTAATAACAGACAGAAACTTACAAAATAACGCTGTAAAGTCACAGAATACAAAGAAACTAATAGCCAGTATGTATACAGTTACAAAGGAAGTGAAGGTTAAATAAAAGTGTATGAAATAAAGTCAATGACAAAAACATGATGTTATCCATACTTCTCATATTGCATGACAGAGTTGTAGTCATAAGGAGTTCCCTGGTTCAGAGTGTTAATCTTGTCAAAGTTGTATGCCATGCCTGCGGAGATAACAGAAAGTATACATGTAAATGCACACACATGTTTTAAGATAAGAAAGATCTGAATTTCAGTAAAATAAAAAAAAACACCTGCAATTTTTTAGATTGCCAAATGTAAATTGTACTAATTAGCTTTCACTCTTTATAGACAGTTAACACATCTGAATGATGAAGCCAAGAAAGAAGAAAGAGTTACGAGTAACTTCACGCTAATCACTTTATTACACTATGTATTGATCTTGTGTCATGTTTGCTGTGTTCATTACAACAATGGTTTTCTGTTCTAACTGCGCTTGACCCAAAATGTGGATGTGTCGATAGCTATCTGCAATATGAAGGCCCAAAGTCTTGAATGATAGATGGCACAGCTTTGATGACATGTGGGGCTGAGTTCTTTTTTAAAAGTTGGTAACTTGGTCACCCCTGAACAATGTGCAGATTATGGGCAATGTTTGTGCCTGTTTTGAAATGTAAAAAGAATGCACTGATTAAAAATGACAGTATCTTTATGTCTGCTGCATTGATTTGGATCACATCCATTGTGTTTGACATGGTTATAGAAGGCAACGATAAATCGTTTGACTGCTCCTTAAATGGGAAAATTTCTCAAAGTTAAATAATTGTTCAGTTAAGAAAGAAACATTACACAACTCATTTACCTCAAATTTTTGCTTTGGTGGGAAGGTACAGTCTCCCAGGAGATGTGGTTCTATGGCACTAAGACACCACTAGATATGTCACTGATTTTGTTGAAACTGGATTATATAGAAAAAATGTTTTGTGGTTTTCCCTCTGATGTCCCTCGGCTGCTCTGCTCTGCTGGCTCATTTAACCGCGCTTCCAGGACTAATAAGAGCACTGGGGGAGTGTTGCTGTTCATACTGCTAGGACAGGAGCTTTGGACCAGGCAATGGCCACCTGAAATCTTGGATTAGCTTTTAGTCTTTAGCAAGGGCTTTGTGAAACTGTTGGGCTCATAAGTAATATTAGCAATATTAATATTATAGTTTTTGATAGTAAGTAATGTCATCATAAAGGCTGGTGTACTGCTGTTTACACTTACGATAACAATGTGAAAGTGAATTGCACTCTGCATTTGTAATTTTTTTGTAATGTTGCTTTAAGGTTGAACAAAATAAAGTTTCTTCATGCATTGTGCTTGATTGACAGGTGCTTTGCCCTATCAAAGTCAGCCATGGTGGTTGCTGTTTGCTGATCATGTCTCAGTTCCAACTAAACGTCCTCTTCTCCCAAAACTTTTGTCAGTTGCCTCTTCTAAATGTTGTTTTTAAACTACATTTCTGCTGTTCTCCTTTCATCTAAGTTTATCGCAAACAATGAGAATATTTTCTGTCTCTGTAAGAACACTTTTGACTGAAAATAAGGCAAACCATGTAACTGTCTCACCGTCGATTATGTTTTCCCAGTACACCCTGATGTGGTTGTCCCTGTCGGAGCGGGTCTGTTCATGGTTGAAGCCGAGGGCATGGAGCAGCTCGTGCTGGACGGTGCTGTGGTACAGGCAGCCCTGACGGCTCAGAGACACAGTCTGACCACCACCCTGACGAACCGACGTAGGAGTAGCAGCTGTTGATACAAACAGAGCAGTTCTTACAAGTCATACAAGATAACAACAATGTAACAACTATTCATTTGGTGCATGCTGCATTCAGATTATTTTTGTTTTTGGTCTAAAAAACTTTTTTTGACAGATGTTTATCCATGTATGACTGTAGCACAACACTGGTTGAAGGTGTTAACTGTTAAAAAAGACACAAAATTACAACAACAAAAAAAGACTAAATTACTTAAAAAAGACACAAAATGATCAGAAAAGACACAAAATTACTAAAAAGACACAAAATGACTGAAAAAACACTAAATTACTTTAAAAATACACATTACAAAAAAGACACAGAATTACCAAAAAAGATAAATTATTTTTTTAAAAGACATAAAATGACCCAAAAAATGACAGAAAAAAACTAAATTACTTATCAAAGAAACAAAATGACCAACAAAAGACACAGAATTACCAAAAAAGACACAAAAATATTTAAAAAAGACAAAAAATTACCCAAAAAAGACAGAAAATGATTTTAAAAAAGACACAAAATTACCAAAAAAAGACACAAGATTATTTTTAAAAAGTCGCAAAATTACCCCCCCAAAAAACGAAAAATGACCAAAGGAGACACAAAATGACTAAAGAAGACACAACATTATTAAACAAAAACCCACAAAATTACCAAAAAAGACACAAAATTATTAAAAAAAAGACACAATTATTAAAAAAGACACAAAATTATTTTAAAAAAGACACAAAATTACAAAAAAACCCCACTAAATTACCCCAAAAAACCGAAATATCGTCATGAGGGCCGCAATTGGCCCGCGGGCCGTGAGTTTGAGACCCATGGCTTAGACCCTACCATTGAGCTGTGAATCTACAGTCAGACTCTTACCCATCCCTGGACTCGATGCTCAGCCACTCATGATCGCCGTTCTGGTAGGGTCTGAAACGGATGCAGGAAACTGCAGAGAAAGACTCCAGTCCACGAGTGATGATGGACACCTCACGGGAGGCTAGAAGGACAGACATGGCAGGTTGAGGCTGAGATCTGTAGCAGTGGAGCTTTTAATAAACTTATTCATTTATGTATTATAATTGAGCTGTACAATACATTTTGTTTATATATTCTAGTTGGAACAATTTCACTTTATATTCTATTCTATTCTATTATTCTTACTCTATTATTATACTGTTGCTGTATTTTGATTTATTATTATTATTATTATTATTTGAATAATTAATTTCTCATGGTCAATTACTGTCCGATTGATAATATTGTTTATATGTAACATTTAGGAACTAAACTCATGTTTTTTGCCTCTGGATACTTTCAGCTTCTACCTGCTACTGTTGATTGACAGGTGTGAGTGTAGCAGTTAAATGTGTAATATGTGCAATGGAAGAGTTGAAAGTCTGATGTGAGCCCAGAGAGAGTGGATATGTTGGATATATATACTACTATACTGATATGTTGACCTACCATTCAATAACAATTAAAAGCTTGCATAGGAAAACAAAAACTGAGGAACTGAGAAAACATCAATATCATCAATTCATTAAAATGATTTAAATAAACTTCAACAATAGAATTATAATAAATTATAATTATGTATTATATTATTATATTATTTAACAAATAAATTGTTAAATAAATACAAATAAGTAAATTAATGTATAATAAAAACATTTAAAAAAAGATAATAATTAAAAAATAACAATGATTATTATTATTCATATCATTATCATTACCATCACATAACCTAATTAAATATTATACTAAAAATAAATAAATATTTAGTTAATAAAGCTCTATGCCAGACTTTAACAATATAAGACAATAATAAATAAATAGATAGATAAAACTCAGTTAAAAGTTAGACTAAACAAATAGGTCTTGAGTTTGCTTTTAAAAATATTAACATTTAAATTAAGTGTGGCTATGAGGTTAAATGTATCTGTTCCTTTATGACTACATGTAAATACAATCAATGCTTACAGTAGTGGTTGGCGATGTAGTAGGGGATGTAGACATTCCCATCGCTCCACTTTTGCCACAGGCAGCCTCTGGAAGTGCAGGGGTCAGCGTTTCTGTCCGCCTCAGACCTGATAGCGATGTCTCCTCCGATCAGGGTGGGCTCATCAGAGTCAGGGTCTGCAGGACCAAAAGTGTGGTTTTGATGTAGCTGCCCATGTTTGCAAAACAAAAATGGGTAACGCTTTATAATAAGGTCCTTAATAAGCATTGATTAACAAATAATAAGGCATTGTTCTCGCTTTAGATCCGGTAGTTGCAAAAAGCATAGTTAACTTATAGTTAACTTATAATAGATGAGCAATAAAGTATATTTTAATATCAATAAGCAAACAAAATAAGATTAATAAAGGCATGGCAAAGACATAATGGGTGGGTCATGGGTGTTTGTAATGCCATTATTAACACTTATATAAGCTTATATACACACAATAATGTTAACAAACATCTTGTAAGGACTTACAAGGGCCTTATTACTTGTTAATTAATGGTTATTACAAGGACCTTAATATAAAGCGTTACCCAAAAACGTTGTATTCATTGACAGTATTTTTATTTTTAATTTATCCTACAACATGGCCACTACACATTGGTTAAGGTCTGGTTAAGGTTAGGGGACTAAAACAAAATAGTAAAGCCGTACTTACTGCGGTCTCTGTTGGCTCTCTCCAGCAGTTCACCAACAGAGAGCTCCCTGGATGTGTCCTCCTCACGAGTAGCAACCTCTGCACAACCCAATTTATTTGACATTGTATGAACTGTACAATCATCAATGTGCACAAAACAGCCTTGTGACATCTGGATGTCTTTCAATGTATATGCAGGGAATCTAACTTGATTTGAATTCCCCTACTTTAAAGCTGGGTAAAGATATACTCTTGTTCTTACCTTCCTATATTCACCAACAGTGACATGGAAAAGAAGAGAGATAACGTTATGGTTGCTCATTTAGAAAGATGGTACACAGCTAAATAAATATGGATACATATGGATTTTAAAAAACTCAGAAAGTCAAACTGTTGGTCTTATCTAGTTTTTATTCAGTCATTCATTCATTATATATATATATAGATATAGATATAGATATAGATATAGATATAGATATAGATATCTATATAAATGTATATATATATATATACATATATATATATACATTTATACATGTCTGTGGAATATTTTACCTCTGCCCAGGAAGAAGACACCAGCAGCAGGGTCACCAGAGACCAAGAAAAAACCAACATGACTGCAACAGACCTCTAATAACCAATAAGGCAAGGAGGAAGATAACAAAAGGTTGGAATGAAAACAGAATTCATACATAGATTTTTTTAAAAACATGTCATCAAAATAATCCATCTAAGTTAGATTACTCTTTATGTATCTGAAAAAATCAAGTCTGTAGTGACACAGGAGAAAGAATTTCTTACCTGAAAGCCTGAAGAGAGAATGAGTGTCTTACCTTACTCAGTCACAGTTTTTATCCTGTCCAGCTACTCAGAGAATTATTACACAACAGGTTAATGATATATTGAAATGTGCAAACACAACAGCACACCTTTATCACTATAAACGGAAACTCCTGAGTCCTTGCAACCTGTGTGAAACATTCTATCAGTCCCAGGTGTGCCAGTGGGCATGTGAATGGAGCACAGCGTTGCCTCTCTCTGTAGAAAGAGTTCTAAAACTCATACAATTCAATCAGGGTCATGGACAAGCCAGCTAAATACATGGGCATTCAAAAATGAAACCTATGTAAAGTGCAACCTCATCCCAAAGGTGTTGGATGAGGTTCAGGTCAGATTTGTGCTGGTCAGTCAAGTTCTTCTGCAACAAACCATTTATTTTGGAGCTGGCTTTCTGCAGGGACATTGTGGGAAATTGTCATATGGAAACATAAAAGGATACAATCATTTTCAAACTGGTTTGATATTAAATCAAACATTGGACTGGTCAGGTATACTGAATTTTACTACTAGGTGGGGCTGCTCTCGAATGGACCATGATGAGACTGATGATTACAGTCCATTTGGTGGCATTAATGCACCTCTAAGCACTTTGCAAACCACCAATAAACATCAGAAGAAGAAGCAGAGTGCGAGTTGTCCAAAATGTTTCCATATTGGCACAGTTTTAGTTTTCTCTGAGAAAACTCTGCCAGGTCTTGTCCCGTCACCCAAAAAAGACACTTTCTACTAATCACACACAATGTGCTTTTACACAAGAAAGGAACGGCCAAACCAGAAATCAGCCCAACTCTTCCCCAGACACATAAATGAACAGGGTTGTCTCAATAAGAGTTTAATTTCTTACGTTAGAGAAAGACATTCCATCTCAAGGTCCATTTAGCTGTTCTGGAGCCTTTTATTGCTTTTTTGGTGAGTCGTTTTTTAGGTGGATAAACTGGGGAGTGCCAGCTGCCATCTGCTATATATATATATGTATATATATATATGTACAGTTAGATCTGCATTTATTTATTTATTTTATTTATTATATAATCTATATCTATATATACTGCATTTTGAACCAATTAATTCCTGTATATATTGCAATATGATTCACTTAATTACTGCTTAAGCACTTCTGGTTAGATGCTATCAGCATTTTGTTGCTTTGTACTAAATCAACCTCATGCACAAGTCAAGACTAGTCTGATCCAACCAACTTGTAACCTCGCTATGTTGGCAAAATGCCCAGATTCCCAGAAAAATACCAAGTCCTTGACCTCAATGGTGGATACGACCCTGTCGAGGAAAACTTTACATAATACAGGTCCACACGATGGGTCTGAGCCATACACATTTATATAAGAGCTATTTATATAACAGCTCTTATAGTTTCTCCACCCTAGTTATAATATGGTAGAGTAGAAAGGGCTTTGAGGTTTGTGTAGTGAGATCAAATTGAAAGAAAATATAGTTCAAGTTAGATTAATACAATATTGATGACTATTGATGTCTTACAGAGTCTGAGTTTGAAATATCTGTCACTCTGTCTTAGTGGAAGGAGAAAAACACACTCCCCTGCTCTTATCAGTGAGGGACATTCAACACACTGCTGTCAATATTAACCCACCCACACGTGAAACTGTGTGTTCATTCCATCTACAGTTAAATGCCTGATATATCATATATCTTAATGTATTAAATAATGCAGATTGAGTTGCTTTATGACTATGGAATTTATCACTTTCAAAATGTAGGCTGATTTTAATGCATAACATATAAAAAAAATTTGTATCATTAACATACATGCGTTTCATTCAATCAGTGGCAGAGAAACCCTGAACCTTTGAGATTTCAGACACTTTTGGATACACTTGAATTCTACACCAAATACTGACTTTTAAAAACGCAATTCCAAAAATGTTGGGCCTTTGTCTATATATACTGACAGAACCTCATACTCGTTTCCCAAACCAGTCAATGGTACATCTATGCTTTCAGTGGTCAAAGGAAACAATGCACATCTGGTTTTCCCCAACATGTCTGAGCTGCTGAAGACATGTGGAAGGTCCAGTGTCTACAGCTAGCCTGGCTAACACCAGACTAATCTCAAATGAGATCTAGTCTGGGAACCAACCGTTCATTTCTCCGTAGAGGAGGTGTGGTTTACGATCCTCCGGAGCCGTTTATTGGGTGCATAGAATGTCTATCAAAAGCGTCTGTAGGTAGCTCTTAGCCAATCGTATCAGTTATACCAGATGACGTAGTAGAGCGACAGAAATTGATGTTTGTTGTGTGTGTGTCTGTGAGAGTGTTGCTTGCTGCTTTGCTTCTCCAGTTCTCGCTTTCTGCAAGATTATTTATTTTCACGCTTTATTCCCCCTCATGTCATTCAGCCACACACATCCACTGATTTTATGGGCAATAAACAAGGTGCTGCGGGTCTCTCGGCGGCTCCGCTGTCCCCCGGCTCGTATCGAGATCACCGGCGTTACAATCGCGGGGCTATTAGCTATTTGCCCCGCTATTGTTACGCCGGTGATCTCGCTACGAGCCGGGGGACAGCGGAGCCGCCGAGAGACCTTTTCGCCTTTCAACTTTCGCTCTAAACTATTTAAAACACCATCTACAGCTAAAGACAGTTTCACGTCTGCTGCAGCCATGTTGGATCCGTAAGAAAACTACAAACTTCCGTCTGCCGGGTAGTACGCGTCATCGTCTTGCCGTCCCTCCCCGTTCTGTGATTGGATCCCTAAAACAGGGCTAAGAAACCTCTGGTTTCCAGACCCTTTCGCAGTTCGAAATGAAATCGAGCGCGCAAGGCAGTCTGGGTATACCCAGGCTAGTCTACAGCAGCTGTGGAACATTCATTCTCATTCCAAAGCTGGTTAAAAAAAACAAAAAAACTTTTGCAGCCCTTGCAAAGAGGGGAGGTTTTCTAAGTGTTTTTTATTGACTAAGAAACTAAGAAACATGTTCCAATTCACAAACTGAACAACACGTCTGTCATGCTGTTTTGACTTTTTCATACCTCAAAATCCATCTATAAGCAAGAAGCGTCTGTGTGTGTGTTTGTGTCTAGGGCATATCTCGCTGACTTTTAGTCAGACTGACCTAAGATTTTGTATGTGGCTTGGGCATGGCATGAAGGTGTGCATCCTCGATTGTGAAGATTTTTCAATTCATTTTTCATAGGCCTTCACCTGCTCATCTCATCTGTAAGTCTATTTAGCCTACCAATCTTTCGGAGTTTTAAAGTGCATGACAAGGTTCGATTTTCCAATAATATTCAAATATTTTCCGGCGTTGCAGACGTTGTAGTGTGGCATGTAATGTACAAATATATACTTCCTACGGGCACTGCACTAGTACCATAAATTTGATGTATCCATTGAAGCTCTGCTGCACCTTTTTTCAACATTTTGTAAAAGGTAAAAATGTGTTAGCTTCTGCTGAACTTACTACCAGTCCATGGTTATTGATGTCTTACAGTTATCATACTGTCCAGGGCTCAACAATAAGGATTGAACAACTCTGATGTCTTTGTTTTTTACAGATCTCCTAGTGCAGACATGATCAGGAGAGCCAAGCAGTGTGTCTGGATCTTGAAGGCCTACAGCCACTTCCTGTCTTTCTTTCATCTGTTGTTTTTAGTTATTAGTATGTTGTTCTGTTAGTGTGTATAGTTGTGACAACCTTTTCCAAGCAAGCCTCTTCCTCTTACAGCTGGGTGGGTGGACTTAGGCCATCAAGTGTCTTCAGGTCCCCTGGTCTGCAAATATATAAGATGGGGGCAGTGAGCCAGTCGCTTTCCCTCCTGCATCCATTCTGTTTTGATTTTGTTATATTTAATTTATCATCGCATTTCCTTTTAAGCTCTGTATACTCAAACCTCTCTTTAGTTATAATTCATGTGGTCTCAGCCTTGAGCAGGGTTGCGACGGTTATTCTTGCTTTACAGGCCTTTGAAACCATATGGCTCATCCTCACAAGCATGCACTAAACAGCTGGAGAGCAGCTTGAAGGATTTCTGCAGGATTGGACTCAACTGCAGAGGGCCATTCAGTGCATTCAGAGTTTTATCCATGACAGCAGGAAAAAATTTAAATAAGAGCATTTGTTGATTGTTCAGTTAGCTCTCTCAATCGTTTGAATTGCATATGTATTTGCATTTTCACTTCATTTTTGCATTATACAGGAAAATATATTATATATTAAAATTAACATTAGATGTTAAAATTAATAACATTTAAACCGACTGGAATCAGTTAAAACTGGTTCACAGCCAGCCATGGAACATCTGTCACTCAGCCTGAGAGAAAAAAGAAAAAGCACTCCTCTGCTCTTATCAGTGTGAGACATTCAACACACTGTTCTCAATATAATCGCACTAACAGCATATGTGTGTGTGTGTGTGTGTGTGTGTGTGTGTGTGTGTGTGTGTGTACACTCTCATTTTGTACAGTCACTTGTTCACTTGGGTGTGAAATATGCTCTTAGCTCTTTTGAAGGATGTATGGTAACAAAGTGAGCTGTTACTTTTGTCATATTGAAAAAGTCCCAATAATAATAAATTAACAGGAAAAAGCTTATATATTCCAAGAACTTTAATTGTATCATTGGTGTGTCTTAGTCACCACACCTTTTCAAATCCATCTGGACCATTCCAGACTGTTTTTGATCTTGAAGAAAATCTGTTTTAGAGAAACGTGGTTGTGCTTATTTACCACCTGGTCACCACAGAGCACTAAGCTGCCCTTGAATCTCTTATAACACAATTTCCAATCTGAAATTTGCAGATTTTTTTAAAGAAACATAGTGATGTGGGGCCAATATTGGCTGCTGTTGGTAAAAATAACCAGCATGTAACTTTAATGATATGTCACCTCACCAAAACATAAATAAACATTAAAATCAGTGTGTTAAAGTTCTAGTAATGTACTGTAAATGTAAATACTGTAAAAGTATTGATGATGTTTGAACATAAGAATTTTCGGACCACATAGTGAAATTTTCATGTTGTAATACTCAGTCATGTATGGAGTTATTAAAATGACTTGAGAGGGTAATAAGTCAGTGGAATCAGTTTTTTATTCCAGTCAAAAAAAACTTAGTTTGATCATTGACTGTTGTGCTGATGAGTTCAGGTCTGCAGCTTCTGTTGTTCAGTGAGCATGAGGAGACAACTTCACTCTGATCGGTCTGTCAGCACGTCTGAACAGGCTTCCTCTGCAACAGTGAACAGCAGAGAGGTGATGAGGTCAAACTTAGTATCGAATACATATTGTAAACAGACAGTGTATGTAAATATATTCATAATGTGCTCATGTGGACACTCACAGCACTGGTAGAGAGTGTTGAGCCTGGCGATGTCATTGCGGCTCATCTCCTTAGCGTTGCCAAAGGACACGTTGGAGTTAGGGATGGGGATCATGGTGGGCTGGTTGTTCTTGGAGAAGGCGTACCTACAGGAGGAAACACAGAGTTAGAATGAACCACAAGACATCCTGCACACACACACACACACACACACACACACACACACACACACACACACACACACACACGTATGTGTTCTCACTTGTGGTACTGCATGACAGAGTTGTAATCATAGGGAGTGCCCTGGTTGAGGGTGGCAATCTTCCTGAAGTTGTGCTCCATTCCTAAAAAGGAACAAGATAGATAAAACTACAGTTAAACAGTGAGCTTCTGTTTCATGTAAGATCGTGGTTTGCTAAAATTTGGTGTTCCCCCTCGCAGTGTGATGTTTGGCTCTTTGTGTCCACTAGAGGACACCCTGTACTAATACTGGAAACAAGTTGAGAAGACATATTAAAGTGGACCTTTAAAGCTCTTTTTCAGGTTCATACTTTATATGCATACATACTTTAATGTTCAAAACATATTATTTTTTATCATACTGTCCGTCTAAAGATATACCTGTATTCACTTTATCACAGTATTTATATAGCACCTAGACCTGCTGGTATTAAAAAAAACACATGGAACAATTCTCACTTTTAACATTATGGGACCCTTTATCTTCCTATATGCAGTAATATTCTTATCAGCTTATCAGAGTCTTATCAGCCCTCATGTAGCACACAGGCAGCTAGGGTCAAGTTAACTATAACTTCCACTCAAAAAGGGGAAACACCTCACATGAGTGTCTCTTTGTCAGCAGTTTACTGTCTCTCCTCTCTAATTTTCTGAATAATAATGAGCTCCATTACCAGACTGAACGTTCTGCAGCATGACTCTGATGTGGTTGTCTCTGTCAGTGCGGGTCTGTTCATGGTTGAAGCCCAGAGCGTGGAGCAGCTCATGCTGGACGGTGCCGTGGTAAAGACATCCACGACGGGCCAGAGACACCACCTGCTTACCACCACGACGGCCAACGAAGGACCAGCAGCTGGACGGGAGCAGAGATGAGGTGTCACTGACACTGAAGTGTGACAAAAGCTTTCCAGTCAAAGTCAACATCACTTTCTTACCCATCCTTGGACTCGATGCTCAGCCAGTCGCGGTCGCTGCTCCTGCTGGGCCTGAAGCGGATGCAGGAGAAGGAAGAGAAGGACTCCAGTCCACGAGTGATGATGGACTTCTCACGGGAGGCTGGCAGGACCACAGCAAACAACATTTAGCTTTTTACCATCCCACAGCACAAGGAAAACACTACAACACCAAACTGATTCATTCAGTCATTCAGTCATAAAAGTGTTTAGTGAGTCCAGTTTAACTTTGAAGAGTTTCTGACATTCTGCTCATTGAACATTGTTACTGCAGAACAACAAATACATTACTGGTGAATGAAAGCACCTCAAGAACAAGTGGTTTTTAATTGTAATTGTAAATATACAAAACATTTTCTGTCTTGATTTGACTTTTTGTCAAAGTTCTTGCTACATCAGGGGAAACACTTTAGGTGAATGTGTTCATTTGAACTAATAGACATCGCCATGAAGCGTCCCCAGCTGATTATTTATTAAATAGAAGGTAATGACTTTTGCAGAAAAGATTTTTTGAGAAAACAGGTTATGCATTGTTAAATGCAGATAAATGTGAGAGCCTGCTGTGAATGGACAGAGTGTATTTGGGCCTCCCAGGCCTCTGTGTGACACTTACAGAAGTGACTGGCGATGTAATAAGGAATGTAGACCTTCCCATCAGTGAACTTGCCCCACTTGCAGCCTCGGCTGGTGCAGGGGTCGGCGTTCTTCTCGGTCTCGCTGTCGATGGCGATGTCTCCTTCAATCAGGGCGGGCTCATCACCAGAACGCACTGAAACACATCACACAGCAACTGAAAAACACGTTGAACTGCGACTGATAGAAGAAGAAGATTGAAATAAAAACAGCTGTTGATGAGGAACATGGTGACTGCAGCAGCTCACTCACTCAGATTACTGTTGGCTCTCTCCAGAAGTTCAGAGACAGAAAGCTCTGAGTCCTCCTCTGCACAGAGACACAAAAAACACAATTCACTTTGGACAAAAATACACCAGTCACAGTACTGTACATGTCAGCACATTAGAAAAGATGACATACCTGCCTGCAGGTTCAGCGTGGGGTTAGAGGAGAACAAACCAACACATTAGAAACAGATAGAAGCACATGATGAGGAATTACATCTCAAAGTTAACATAATCATTTTTCAGGCAAATATTCAGCAAAATATTTTCTCTTAAAGTGACATGTTCACATTAAACTGTTAGAAGTACAAAGCTATTATGAGACACACATTCAGCATCATTAATAATGACAGACAGGTGTGATTTTATGTGATAAGCTGAGGTTAAACCTGTATTTTATAAAGGACTAGATAACACACTGTGTTGTCATTGACATTGTTACCCTTGTACTATGATCCTACCTCATTGTCGGCCCAACAGCAGGCAGACAACAGCAGCACAGCCAGAGCTGAGAACCTGAACATAGACATACGAGCCATCTCAGCAGACCTGCAGGACACAAACAGGAATCAGATACAGATTCCACTCACAAACACAAAGGTGAACAAAGTGCACGCTCCATTACGTTCTGCTGCAGTCATTTACAGCTGAACTCACCTTGGATTCACTGTGTGGACTTGTGCAGCTGAGGTTTCACTCCAGGTTTTTATATATGTTCAACTGCGTCAGTAAGCCCAAATATGGATTATCTGGGTTATCGGGAGGAAAGTAAAGGAATCAGATAAACTCACAGGCTTATCGGCCACGTATGGTTTGAATAAATAAACAGACAGGAACATACCACTATGGGTGGGAAAAAGGACACTTGTTGCATTTACCATTGTACACATGGAACTAATGGAAAAATAGTCACTGACTGTATTCTTTTAGCACACTAGCACAAGTGTTTTAAAAAGTGATGAGGGTTCAGGTACGCTGTTGTGTAGTTGGCCTTAGCTGTTCTTGTAAATTATAAATGAAACCATATTTATGTAGTTTGATTTCAAAGGTGAAGCCGGAGTAGGATATCTGAAACATGCAGAGCGGTACTAAATAACAGGAACACCTGTGCACTGTGATGAAATGTGCCCTCTGTTATTTTGTCCACCCCATGTACAAAAAGAGGATGGACAAAAAAAAGAACACATTGAAATCCAAGGCAGTCTATTACAAAATGACCGGAAATGTATATGTGGAGGAATTAACTATTTTCATAAATATAGTGTTTCATTAGGGTGCTTCCAATGAGTTTCCTTGGAATCAGCTTGGAATACATTTGATATTTTGTCCAGCAGGCTCAGCTGAGTGAAGATATGGGTGTCATATGAAACTAGATGAAAACCATAAATAACACTCAGTAACACTAACAACTGGCATAGCCATTTTCAAAGGGGTCCCTTGATGTCTGACTTTAAGATATCTGAATAAAAATTCATTCTAAGGATACCCACAAATGCTCACTTTATGATAATCACTTGCAGTTTGGGGCAAAAACCATGCAGTGTTTCTCATAAAGTACACATGTTATTTTACCTATTGTATTTGAATATTTCTCCGTACTGGGTTCCCTAAACAGTTGAAAATGCATAAATTGGGTATGACTGTTAAATATGACACCCTTGTGGATTTCTTCAATAAGCCTAGTTATATTCATGTGTGATAATGTTAGTCTCCATAGCATTTCATTGAAGTAAGAGCTTGGCCTCACTGTATAAAATGTGCTGCTGTGACCTCTAGGATAATCACAACCTCACAGAACTTTAGAAGCACAAACTAGAAATATAGAGCATTAAGAGGATTAATGGCTTCCCTATTGGTATAAGCACAATTAGGGGGTTTCTCAGCAGTCCGTACATCCAATTATTGAGTACAGAAAACTCCAAATGTCAAAGGCCTATCATTCTTTTCTATGCTGTATGACAATTATTATGTCTTCTTGAGAGCTCCAAATCTGTGTAAATTATATCAACCTCTAAATCGCTCCAACAACTTATGGGACATAATTGAGCATGGGTTTGGACTTTGGACACATTATTATTATTAAGACTAATGCTTATTACAGAGGTATAACTAGAAGAACTTGACACAAATACAATTTCCAGATGATGGCCATAACTTCTACGTGGCATTTACTGTTCTAATATCTCACTTCAGATAAATATCCCCTGTGCCTCTCTATAATAATACAAAGTGGGTGGAGTGGAAGAGGTTAAAAAATGACTTGTGTGTGTAAGTGGACATACTGTCCATGCTGAGTTTTGGGAAAAAAAGCTTATCACCGACAGTGTTGCCCCATTTGATCACCTGTGTGTTTTTACCAAGCCTCTTTACTAGGCCCTGTTCATGAAGGCCATCAATGTGAGAATGACAGATAACGTAAATATTGCTGAACACCAGAGAGTTTTTCTAGATGAATGTCCACCTTGTTTTTCCTAAAATCTTTTGTTACGGTGAATGCTGGTACAACACACATCTCTTCAGGTAGACACATGAACATATGCAGCAAACAGACAGAGGCTGAGCTCAAGGTGTGTGAAATAACATTTTATTCATTATTAGTCTTCAATCAAACTCAAAAGCCATTATTCATGTAAGTATGAAGTACCAGTGAAATCTTTGGACACACCTTCTCATTCAATGTTATTTCTTTTTCAACATTGTAGATTAATACTAATAACGAGGACATCAAAACTATGAAAGAACAAATATGAAATGATGTTGTAAAAAGTGTTAAACAAACAAGAATAGGTTTTATATTTTGGATTCATTTGGATTGCATTAAATGAGAAGGTGTGTCCAAACTTTTGACTGGTACTGTACATTCACAATGAGGCACATTTCATTTCTAATTAGGATAGCAAGCTCATTTAATCATATTCTGAATCAAAGCACATTCATTAAGCATAAGATGCATTTCAGGTTTTGCTTGTAGAGAAACCATTGCATCAATTCCTTTTGGCTTCCTGTTGGAATAAGAGGGTTAGGGTTAATAATATTGAAAAATAATGCAGAAATGTGCACGACAGCCTGCACACACACACACACACACACACACACAGTGTGATCGTGCAGTAACAAACAGAATTATTTCCTGATGGTCTCTTGCTTAAGACTACTTTCACATAACCATAAATGTTTATAGTATATCTAATGCCTGTCACCTCTGACCAACTACTGGGAGCAATTCCATATTGCCTTAAATTATACTTCTTAAATAAAACACTCAAATGCCAATTTTTTTTTAAAAACTGTATCAATATATCAGAGCTACTAAAAACACAAACAGAGGGACATTTCCATCTGAAGACAGTATGCACAGCTTGGTTAAACCAAATATTATACTTTCTTAGATTAAATTATATTGTGTACATAACAAGTTGTAAATAATCCCCAAATTGACAGCTTACTTTGATTTAGACAAAATGGTTTCTTTGCACCGGATCCAGGCGAGGTCTGGAAGCAGTTGAATCTGACATGAATACAAAAAAATTGCAAAATCTGTAAAAGCTGCTAGATGTCTTTATGGTTCTGCTACAACATGAGACTACACGGGTCCTGATCATGATCATGACTTAGAGATTAAACTGTAGGTGGCAAATAGATGTACAGACAAGGAGGCAGTTTAGTTGAGGAGATTGTAGATTGTAGATTTCATGGTAAAATGGTACTTACTGCAGTAGAGGCGGTTCACCCGAAGGATGTCAGTTGGACTCATCTGTTGGGCCCTACCAATGCTTACATTGTCGTCGGGGATGGGGACGATGGTTGGCTGCCTGTTCCTAGAGAACGCAAACCTGTGGTGCAAATGCACAGCAGTGATGAGAGGTCTAAAGTGATCACCTGTACTTTTGATGACCACTGAAAACTGATGTATGGACAGTCTGCAAGGTTAAAGCTGCAGTAAGAATCTTTTGGCCACTTGGGGGCAGATTAACTCAAATCTGAAAAGATGTAATGTGATATAATCACCTTATAAAGATGTTATGGCTGACATATGTTAAGTCTGGTGCACACTGAAGGAGTTTAAGGTCTCAAACAGCTTATACATTTTGCAGCACAAGCTGGAAATAGAGTGTTATAGTTAGTCTTAAACAGGGCTATATGCTTACATGACATGAGCACTATATCTGTAAACCTCTCACAGTACAGGATCGTTTGGACAGATCATCGGTTCAGACGAGCCTCAAATCTGGAACACCCCACGATTGTTAGGAGGGACCAACAATCTGAACCAAAAGTCATCCTCTAGTGTGGGGACAGCTTCAGCTAACTATTGTCTATTTACACATCCGGCAGACACAGAGAAACATTATCAGAGTCATTTTTGTGTCCATCTGATGTATATGCTGTATACAGCTTGTTTACATGTTTACAGGTGTTGCACTGCCTCCATGTGGCCTAAAAGTATACATTTTAAAGGACAAATTCACATTTTTTTAAAGCTTGAAAAAATATGAACCTATACTTTAAACATAAATAGGTGTTTAGATATTACATGATTGTTATTATAGTATTGTTATATTGTCATAGTACATTAGATTCAGAGAGTGAACTGAGATACTACCTTGAATAGTGCATGACGGAGTTGTAGTCATAGGGCGTGTTAAGATTAATGGTGTTGATCTTCCTGAAGTTCCCCTCCATTCCTGCAGGGGAACACACAGCAATTTCGTCTCTGATTAGCTGCCACAACAGAGGGAGTGTGACTTCATTCTCTGATATAGTTATGTTCTGTATCTCATGTTAGCCACCTTTACAAGTAAGCAAGAAATATTACTAAAGTTCCTTCTGTACTCTACATAATGAAAGTCTGAAACCAAACCCACCAGGCTGAACGTTCTCCAGGAGGATTCGAACGTGCTGATCCCTGTCGGACCGTGTCTGTTCATGGTTGAAGCCCAGGGCATGGAGCAGCTCGTGTTGGATGGTCCCCAGGAAAACACAACCCTGCCGCATCAAAGACACTACCTGGCCTCTTCCACGACGCCCAATATATGAGAAACACCTGAAGGAGAGCAGTAAATAAACAAACAGTCAAACAGCCCCATTAAAGTATCCCACATTGCTTCATAAGATCTAGGACACAGTGTCTGTGAGTATATTTATGCAAACATATGTAGTATGAGCATTTCACGTTCCATACCCTTGGCGAGACTGGATGTCCACAAAGTCTCTTTCTCTGTTCAAAGGGGTGAATCGGATGCAGGTTGACGCAGCAAAGGAACGCAGGCCTCGGATAATGGTATCTCTCTCTCTTTGGGCTTAACAGTTAAAAAACAAAACAAAACAAAATGTTTTTTTAGTATTATTTAATATAGGCTAGTTTACTATTATCTTCAACTTCACTCTGTCATCATTATAAAAGGGTTTAGTACTATTACAAGTTTACTAGCATTATACCAGTAATATGGCTACTACTAATACAACTATGACAGCTACTTATACTAGTACTAGCTGCTGCTGCTGCTGCTGCAACAAAAAGCACAAACGCTACTACTTCTAATGCCACTGCTAGTATTGCTATACATTGTAATACTAGCTACTACTACTACTACTACTACTATTACTACTATTACTATGACTACTATATTGTTAAGTTCTACCACTACAGCTTTTGCTAGTATTGTTACAAATTTTTTGAATAGCTACCACTTCAAAAGAGAGCAAACAAAATTTGATATTTTTGTAGGCAAAAAGTAGCATCTCCATGGGTCTATTAAGAATTATCCTATGGGAATTTTGCATTGGATTTTGGATCATTGCAGAAATAAGCTAATAGGCAAACAAACATTTCTGATGCTGACACGAGCAGGATAGCATCAGCAAGATAATCTTCACAAATTAACACCAATTTTATTATATCTGAAGCATTCAATTCACAAGTGGGGTTATTCACTAAGGTACTTTATGTCGTACAACAAAATGCAAACATCACCCTGGCACCCTATTATACTGCTGCTAACTACTACTACTACAACTATTGCTATTTCTAGTATTGTTACTATTTTAATACTACCACAACTAGCCTATTATACTGCTGCTAACTACTACCACTACAACTATTGCTATTTCTAGTATTGTTACTATTTTAATACTACCACAACTAGCCTATTATACTGCTAACTACTACCACTACAACTATTGCTATTGCTAGTATTGTTACTATTTCAGGTATATATATATATATATATGATATGAGATGTACAATATACCACACAGAAACTACTTTCTTCTCACACAGGTTCGAATGCCTGGGAGAAAAAAGTGAGTTTTAAGAGAAGATTTAATACTACCACAACTATTTTACTGCTAACTAATACCACTGCAACTATTCCTAATGCTATTGCTAATATTGTTACTACTTGTATTACTACCACAACTATTATACTACTAACTACTACCACTACAACTACTATTGCTAATGGTCTTGCTATATTTCAAGATACTGTGTTACTGCTAAGACATCTACTTCTACTACTGCTATTGCTACGACCATGGCTTCTATAATTACTACTGCTGCTGCTATTGCTATACTGGTGATATTACTGCTGCTAATACCAAACATACTACTACTATTGATTCTACTGCCCTACTATAGTGCTGCTACTACTAACTGCTATTGCAACAGCTTTTGTAACTTTGTAACTTTAACCTATACTTCTACTACTACTTCTAAAATACTACTACTACTGCTAATTAATACCACTACAACTACTACTACAACATACAAGGATACTATTTAGTGCTACTGTCAGCCTACTACTACTGCTCATAAAATAGCATATACGTGTTTATGATTAATTCTGAACACTGTTACACTAACAAAGCCCTGGCTTTAGGACTTACAGTACTGGTTGGAGATGCGGTAGGGTACGTAGACGTTGCCATCAGTGGATCTAGGCCACAGGCATCCTCTTCTTGTGCAGGGATCAGCATTCTCTAGACCGGTTGGCACTGCTATGTCTCCAAACATCACCAGGGGGTCATCAAAGTTCTTTCCTGAAAAATATTATGACAATGTTTAATAAGATGTTTCCATTTTTATTCTAGGGCTTACTGCCTTTTATTTTCTTAATTTATCTGCTCTGTTAACCCTTTATCAGGCCAAGAACTATATTTGGTAACTTCAGTGGATATCATCAATATTTCGAGAAAAAAGTTGCAAATTTACTAAATTAAAGT